>NC_142797.1:33512524-33628048 GCF_049724085.1 Artemia sp. Qi Xiang Cuo
GAAACACGTGATCTAACTGTTTCCGGGAAACTCATAACATTTGGCGAGAGCAACAACAACAAATACTATTTTTGGATCATAACATTCACGATCGATTATGCAATCAAGTTCTCGGAAATTCACTTCCCCCTCGAGTCCTAGATCAATAACATTGTTCCCGTTAGAATTCAATGCGCATGTGCAACCTTCGTTCCGGAGTTATTACACATAGAAACATCAAATAAATCGACCTAGGAAAAAGAGGTCATTGACCCCATTAACCACATGTTCTCCCTAGGGAGGCTATGCCCATATATGGAGCCCTGTCAGTATTCTATGCCCATATAAGGTGCCCTGTTCGGAGTAACACCCCCCATTCTACTATTTTTATTAGCAATAAATATACGTAACTTACGAATTAACTTACGTAACGAACTTCTATATTCATATATTCTTAATACGTATATTAGGGAATTCGACCCCTAGTCAATACCTTGCTCTTTAAGCTAAATTTCGAATTTTGTTCTTTAAAAATGACCCTTAATCACAAATTCCGTTAATTAGAATAAATAGCTCTTATGAAAGTACTAAAACCTCTTTGGCTTAAAGAGGGAGGTATTGACTTGGGGGTGAACCCAATCATATACGTAATATTTTCTGTTCGTTTTAAGTTGTGATGTTCCTCCTTACTTTCAGTTGAAAAACTTATTTTTTTTAATTTGATTTCTGGTCTTTTTTTTAAAGAATGCTGGGAAATCTGGCGCCCCCTTCATCGCAATGTCCCGTCCCCCATGAAAGTTCCTTCATGGAAAGATCCTCTCACATAACCCCCCACCCACCCCCTCCCCCACTACCAGAAAAAATCCCCCCTTGAAAACGTCTTTATACTTCCCAATAACCAGTACCATATGTTAACATTGGGTAAAGTTCATAACTTTCAGCCCTCCCCCCGAGGACTTCGGGGAATTAAGTCATCCTTAAATACATTGTTATCTTATTTTCGACGATGTTGAACAAAATGGCTATCTCAAAATTTTGATCGGATGACTTTGGGAAAAAAATGTGCGGTGGAGGGGGCCTGGTTGCCCTCCATTTTTTTTGGTCACTTGAAAAGGGCACTAGAACTTTTAATTTCCGTTCCAATGATTTCACCCACGATATTCTAGGAGCACTGGGTCGATATGATCACCCCTGGGAAAAAGAAAAAACAAAATAAACACGTATCCGTGATCTTTCTTCTGGCAAAAAATGCAAAATTCCACATTTTTGTAGATAGGAGCTTGAAACCTCTACATTAAGGTTCTCTGATACGCTGAATATGATGGTGTGATTTTCATTAAGGCTCTATAGCTTTTAGGGGGTCTTTTTCCCCTTTTTTGAAAATCAGCCAAATTTTCTCAGGCGCGTAACTTTTGATGGGTAGCACTAAACTTGATGAAAGTTATATATTTGAAATCAGCATTGAAATCTGATTCTTTTGATCTATCTATTGGTATCAAAACCCCGTTTTCTAGAGTTTCGGTTACCATTGAGCCGGGTCGCTCCTTACTTACAGTTCGTTACCACGAACTGTTTGAAAACTGATAAGATATACAATATTATTTTTTCCATGAAAAAGAGTATATCAAATAAAAACGAACAGAAATGAATTAAAAAAAACTTTTTTCACAAGACAAATTTTTCAAATAAAAGTGAAGAGCTCTATTAAGCCCAGAATGAGCAACAATAAAAGCAAATAATCTTCCAACCGTAAAACTAACACAAATCCCTATCAATAGATAAATGAAACTCAAAACGAAAATAAATTATAATAAATAGCCGACTCAAAATCAAAACGAGCAAAACTTAAAATAAGTAGAGGTGATAACCCCTATGCCTTCTCAAGACCAGAACGCAATTTGCGCTTTACTCAAAACAAAATACGTTTGAAATGTTTTCACCTTTCTTACTTTCATAAATGACAAATTATCAAAACCTTAAGATAGAAGTGTCAGCATATGTCAATTAAACTGACAATCCACGGTCATTTGTTTTTTGTTTTTTTTCAGTAAAGCGCAAATTGTGTTCTGATCTTGAGAAGGCATAGGGGAAATCAGCCCTACTTATGTTAATTTTTGGTCGTTTTAGTTTGACTCGCCTATTTATTGTATTTTCTTTTCGTTTTGAGTTTCATTTATTTATTGATAGTGATTTGTGTTAGTTTCAGGCTTGGAAGATTATTTGACTTTATTTTTGCTCATTCTTGGCTTAATGGAGCTCTTTACTTTTCTTTGAAAAACTTGTCTTGTGGAAGAAGTTTTGTTTAGTTAATTTAATGATAGCCTGAGGGTATTGAACTTTCTGATATATTTGAGGGGGATGTCGAACTATAGCAAAAGACACAATGTGTATCCAGGCTGTCAGAAGGGTGTATCTGCAATATCTGAGATGCCTCTAAGGTTGTAAATTAACGGCTTAAAGTATCTGACTGAAAGTTTGAGGGAATATTAAACAGGAGAATCAAGTAGACTTTAGATGTTGAGTTGGGGGGGGGGCAGCACAAAGAGATCTTATGAAATAGATTAAATTTCTAAGAAAGTATGGTTTGGTTGATTCCTTATGGATTTTTTTTTTAATTTGCTTAAAATTTCAGGCCAACCTCTGGAACAACCTCTTTTAGATTATCAGAAGTATGGGAACCTCAATTTAAACAAATCTGGCTGGATTGATTCGTGGAAGCCTTTTTCTATTTAAACAACAAAGCAGATGTCTTTTTAATAAATAATCAAAAAATATATTTAATTAAACAAATAAGCATTTAACACAGAATATAATGCAATAATGTTTTTATAATACAATGCTCGATCAATGTTCTTCTATATTCAGGGTTGTAACAGGATGGGGTTAGGATGGTCTCAGCCCCATAGAAAGCTAAAAATTATGCATTTTTTTTAATTCACTTGGTTTGATAATAACCCTCATCACCATCCATTCAAAACTATATAGCAAAACTAATGTTAAAATATGTTGCAAATTTCTGTCCAAAATATGTATAGCAAGCCAAAATCTTTATACTTAAGCATAAACATTGACAAAACTTAACAAAATTTGTTTTATTAGCCAATGATAAAAGGAAAGTCAGTTAAAAACAAACAGGAAATAATTCAAAAAACTTTTCAAGAGAAGTAGTTAAAAATAAATAAATAAAGAGCTACATTAAAGAAAAGAAAACAACAGAAATAAATTTAATTAATAATTCAAGCTTAAATGAACAGAAATCACTGTCAATGAATAAATGAGACCCAAAGTGAACAGAAATTACTGAGAACAAGTCAAATGTAAAAAGAATAGAAATTATTACAAACGAGAGAAGATCAACACCACCTAAGCCTGTTAGAGGCCAGAGGGTCATTTATGGCCTAGTGAAAACAAAATACGTTTTGAACATTTTTCGTTGAACGTTTTAGCATCCTGTCAAATATGCGGATGAAATATTATATACTAAACGGTCAGTCTACTTTCGCCAGTTCTTTTCAGTAATAGTGGTAATTATGGTAATTTTCTTTCTTTTTTGTTGTTGATGTTTTGACAAATAAAAACTACTGTGCTCAAAATAAAAATTGTTTTCAATAAAGCGCAAAATGAAGCTATGGCCCTTAAAAGGCTTTCCCATCAAGCCATTGGCCAATTGGAGACAAAACCAAGACAGGTAGTCTGAGTGAGAGGCAGCAAAGCTGGCATAAGCATTTTTCAGTATTGTATAAGAAATGACGTAATTTTTACTTGTTGTTAGATTTTGTCTATCATCCATCCATCCTAGGGTAGAACTAAGGTAGACAACCATAGAACTAAGGGATGATCAAGATTTTTGGTTTGACTCGTGACGGACAATGTCGACTGGACCTGTATGCAAAAGGTGGGACTGAATAGGCTTGCCCGCTTAGAGTCTCGGGCGGATTACCGTGTTTTAGGATTGACACATGAGAGACAAGTCCCATGGACTCGCAGGTGAACGGGTAGACGTATAGTTTTCCAAGTGTATGGCTTCCTTGGTGGTGGTTTCCTATCGGTGGACCTATTTGTTCTTTCAGTGTGCTTTCTAACCTATTTTCTCTAGAGATAGAAAGATACTTTATTTCGTGATTAAACTAGATCAAATTTAAAAATAAAAATAATAACAAAAAATAAAACTAAGGTCCATGTTCAATTGTGTCCATTCATAACGAAACCTTATAAAGTTTGCTTATTGAAAAAAGTATATTTTTCCCTTAAATTCTTAACACTGTAAACTGGTCATAAAGTTAATGCACAAGTAGAGGTATATATAGGCCATACTCTTAAGCTAGGGTGTTTTCGGTGTTTCTAATGAGAATTAAAAAAAGAGGACCTATGGTTTAGTCATATTTTCTCTAAATTACCCTCCCGACCCCCGACTGACATGTTTTGTCCCATAATGGGTGTATATATACGCACATCATCCTACAAACTAGTAAAACTGATACCCGTACAAACTTGAATAAAGGCTCTTGATTTTGGCCAGTTTATTCGACAGCATTTGACAAGTTCTTAAAGACACATCTATAGAATATATCTTATTTAGTCGAAGACGAAATATGCAGAATAAGCAAAATCCCCATGAAATAAAGATTTTTTCATGGATAAATAACTGTTTCTTATTTTCTTAGTGTGCACATGTACAATATAGGCCCTTTAAGGGTAATAAAACAAACATTCCATATATGGAATGACTAACCACTCCCAGCTTCATGCTACCTTACAAATTTGTCACAAAATGTCCATATTCAGCATTTCACATTCGTGCTGTACTGTAAAGATTTTCAGGTAGAACTTGTCTATAACTTCAGATGTGTCCATGCTTTATCAGTTTGGAGAATCGATTTCCTTTTTGATACTTGCAAACTCCCGAATATGGAGAATTATGTCTTAGAATTCTGAAGGTGACAAGATCGGGGACAAAAATCCTCTCAACTTACTCTATAAGAAAGATGAGTGGCTTGAAGTACTGTGGCAACCATTACTATTGAATTGAAGCTGGTTACAGAATAAATTCTTATGCTCAGAACGCGAGACAACGTTGTCTAATTGTTACTGAAACCCATAAACTAAAAATTCCTTTTTTTTTAAAAGAGAGTAAATAATGAAGTAACAGCTAAAAAAAAAATGAAAATTATGATCTGTAATAAAGAGTTTTTCGCCCGTCGACCCACAACCTTTATGCTGAAGTTTGACATATGTGTTTTTGGAGTATTCCAGATTGCTACAAATATAGCCAGTTGACAATTTGCTACTATTACTAATACTAACAACTCACTACAGCACCAAGCCCCCTGGGGCCAATACTACTGCGCAAACTCTTCCTTCATCCCAATATATTTAAAGCCTCCCATTCTACACACTCCCAAGAAGTTTCCTATTTTACTAAAATTGTTCTATTCATCTTCTACATTTGTCAAATTTTAAAATCTCCACTGTAGTATCCAACTGTTCCTGGAAAGTTTCTCTTAAATTCTCATCCTGGAGCCTACCAACGTCATAACTTCCCAGAAAGTAGTTACCCTTCTTAAAAGACGGAAAAAGACTTCCCAGCAATTTTTAAAGACAGAATTTACCAGTTGCCGTCATGACATTTGAGCAAACAATTTTATTGTTAAAAATAAATGCAACTAAATGAGTGTGTTGCGATAAAAAAATTAAGATTTTTACAATGTCGATTCTGGGTCATAGCATTCATGTGTGAAGCAATAAGATAAAAACAATCTAAAAATTAGAATAAAGAATGGGAATCCTCAATGCAACGAGATTTTCCTAAATATCAGACAGGTTGCCTCCTTCAGTGAACGTTCCTTGCATGTATTAAATTATAAAAAACAAGTTTTTTCAGCTGAAAGTAATGTGCAACACTAAAACTAAAACAAACAGAAATTATTCTGTACATGAGGTGGGCTACCTCTTCCTTGACCCCCGTATCTTTTCGCTAAAGTAAAAGTTTTTTTTTTTTTTTTTTTTAATACTTCTCGTTCAAAATCAACATCCCTTTTGTTTGAGTAGTCTCTCCTAAAGAATCAGAAGAAAACAATCAAACTTTAGCATAAAGAGTGAGGGTTAAGGAAGAGCCAGCTCCCCTCATATACAGAATAATTTCTGTTCGTTTTAAGTTTTAATGTTACTATTTACTTTTAGTTGAAAAAACTTGTTTGCTTTTTTAATTTAATTTCTCATCGTTTTTCAAATAATGCCGGGGCAGGGGCAGGCTAGGTTGATAAACTTTATATTTTTAATCAACATAACAATTCGTTTCTTTTGATGTATCTATGGTTATCAAATCTTTGTTTATAGAGTTTCGGCTACTATTGAGACTCGTCGCTCCCTACTGACAGCTCGTTATCCCGAACTGTTTCAAACACATTAATATTTATTTTTCTGTATAAAGGTGAGTAAGTTCAGTAGCGTCAATTCACCAAAAAGTAGGAAGGGTAAAAAATGTTTTTTTCAAAACCTAGGGTGTGGGGTGAGGATTAGTCGTTTTTTCAATTTTACAATAAAAATGCCAGAAAAAGCATTTTTGGATAGAAACAATCTAAGAAAAGGGGAAGTGTGTAAAAAATATCAGCACAAAATAAGCTAAAACACACGGTACCATATAGCCTAAAGATTGCCATCAAGCCATTAAGATTGTAAAGTGCATTGAAGACAAACAGCAAATAAGATTGCTTGACGCTTTAAGGGTGTTTTCGCCATTTTTTGAAAATAAGGGAAATTTTCTCAGGCTCTTAGCTTTTGGTGGGTAGCACTAAATCTAATGAACTTTATATTATTTAGAATCAATATAAAAACCAATTCTTTTTATGCATCCATTGTTATCAAAAATCTTTATTTTAGAGTTCGGTTACTATTGAGCCGACTCACTTTTTGCTCACAGTTCGTTACCATGAGCTGCTTGATAAAAATCTTTATTACTTTTTATTAAAATTCAGTGTCATAGCTCTTAATTTTTCCCCCCTAAAAATAGGGGATAAGCGGGTTTGCACCGGTGACATCTCGATCTGCAATCGACTGCTCTACTAATGACCTACGAGATATGTATACTTTACAATAACCAATATTATATGTGAACTTATGGGCAACTTTCATAATTTGCAGCCCTTCTCCTTGGGGCTATAGGGGATCATTTCATCCTCAAAGACATAGTTTTTAGAGCTTTCAATTATGTTGAACAAAATGATCATTTCAAAATTTTTATCCCAGAACTTTGGGGGGGGGGAGTGGGAGGGGCTAGCTGCCCTTCAATTTCTTAGTTACTTAAAAAGGGCACTAGGACTTTTAATTTCCGTTCAAATGAACCCTATCCTAATTTTCTAGGACCATTGGCTTGACATGATCACCCCTTGAAGGAACAAAAAAAATAAACAAGCATCCGTGACCTTTCTTCTGGCAAAAAATTTTTTTTTTATAAAATTCATCATTTTTGCAGATATGAGCTTGAAAATTCTACACTAGAGTTCTCTGACCTGCTAAATCCGGTATTGTGATTTTCATTGAGATTGCTTGACGTCTTGGGGGTGTTTTCCCCCTTTTTCAAAAATCTAGCAAATTTGCTAAGGTTCGGTGCTTTTTATCGGTAACATTAAACAGACTGTACTTTATATAATTTGAATCAATGTAAAAAGCCAATTCTTTAGATATACCTATTGTTATCAAAAATATATTTTTTAGAGTTTCGGTTGGTATTCGGCCAAGTTGCTCGTTACTTACCGTTTGTTACCCATGAACTGTTTGAAAAGCAACTTTTTGCTCGTAATACATTTTATCATTCTTAGAAACTACCATTTTCTGTTAAAGTTCAACATTTTCGTAGCAAGACGTAAACTGTCACTATATTAGCACCCATATTGCTTAGTTACTCCAAAACAATTACTCCAAATCAAGTGAACCTATGGGGTAAGCTACCTCACCTCATATTGCTTTTAAGGACCGTCCATAGAAGGTATGAAAAAATGGTCCTAAACTATAAATTTTGGGTGAATTAATCACCGTGATCCACTTACCTAGCGTCTAATGTTAGGTACCCTTCACTATGCGATTCTTTATAGCCGCATACCGTATCTATATAATATACGCACGCTCTGTAATAACTGTTCATTTTGTATGGATAGCATATATGTTCAGGAACAAATGCGCCACCGCGTTGCAGCATAGCATCTGTAGCTGGAAGGTGATATAAGGAGTTTTTCTATAATTTCAAGCTGATTGAAAATCCCACAATTTTCAATCGATAGTATTAATCCCATTTTTGCCGAAGTTATTATTTGCGACGCAAAAAGACAGAAATCAACTCTTTGTTCTGGCACCTCTTTTATTATTTAAAAAAGGCACTAGATCTTTACTTGTTCATTCGAATAAACTCCATTTTGATAATCTTTGACTACTGGTGTGATACCATCATCCCTGAAGAAAAAAACAAACACTCATGTGGAAAAAATCCTCTCTCAAAAAGCAATAAATTTAATTTCCTTTTTTTATTGTGGCTTTAGGGCTCTCATGCATGTTGAATTTCATTCAACAATTTTTATCAAGGTCACATCCTGCCTTTTTGGATATTTTAACCCCCTTTTATAAAATTGTGAAATTTCTAATTTTTTTTTATAAGTAAATTTAAATTAAGATTTTGAATATTTAGAATCAGTATAAGTAGTGTTTTTTTTGCACATTTTGTGTTATAATCAAATGTTTTTGTGAGTTCCGGTTTTTATTGACGAGGCTCATTCTCTACGTACAGTTTGTTACTACAAGTTGTATGATCGAGGCTCTCCTAAATGTCAAGGAGGCCACCACTCACTCCTTCAACCCCTCTTTCTTACATTCGAGTTTAATATTCAGATAACAGTGAATCGAGGATAATAATAGTTCTTGAGAAAGGGTAACCCTTCAAACATTTTCAGAGGGGGGGGGGGGATTTCTGTAACATCAAAAATTAATTCTGAAATGAAAAAATGAAATCTATCAAAAATGAAAATATTGACTTGCTGTATATTTGGGAAGGAATTTTAATAATAGTTGTTCTATAAAACTTGGGATAGATGGGTATTATTCAAATAAATGGATTTAGAATTTAAATGCTTTTGGGCCTTCTATAGGGCTGAAGCAATTCTGACCCCCATCCTGTTACAACCTTGAGTATAGACAAATATTGGTAGACAATTTCATTAAATGGATAAATAAAGCTGGTTTTTTATTGCAATTTCTATTCGTTTTGGGTGTATTTATTCATGAATAGTGGTTTATGGTCGTTGTAAGCTTGAATTATTACTTGAATATATATCCGTTCGTTTTTGGTTTAATGTTGTTCTTTACTTTTGTTTTAAAAGCCTCATTTGTGGAAAAAGTTTGCTTTAATTAATTTTGGCTGTTTTTCAGTTGACATTGTTTTTCTTTTGGTTAATGAAAAGAATATTTTTAAACCTTTTTCACTTCGTTTAAATAAGTAAATCTTGAGCTCCCCTTGGTTCTGAAACTCTAATTGAGGTGTCCTTACAGCCTGAAATTTTAACAATATCAACATAAAATGAATATTTTATAATAAGAGTCACTAGAAATACATTTTTTCCCTAACATTTTTATCCTTGTTAAGCACCCCTTGGCCCCCTAATTCAAAAACCAAAAATCTACTTGATATCCTCGTCAAATTTTCTCTAAAAGTTTCAGCTTGGTCCCTTAAACTGTTAATCTGTACCTTTGCTATATCTGAGACGTTGCAGATACGCCCTTTTTTATAACCTTGATGCATATAGTGTCTTTTTACTTTGATCAACCTTTGATCAACAGTTTTTGAGATATTACAGGTACGCCATTTTGAGAACATGGATGCACAGAGCTTCTTTAGATTTAGATCGCCATCCACTCAATATTCACTGGAAGTTTTAACTTATACACTTAGTCTTTCCTGAGATACTGCAGATAGGCTCTCTTGACGATGTACAGTGTCTTTTGATTTATTTGAACATCTCCCTAAACTTTTCTTGAAAGTTTCAAATTAATTTTCTTAGGTCTTCCTGAAATATTCCATATATGACATTCTTATAACTATGAGGCACTTACCACCTTTTGATCTAGTTCAGTATTCCCGTCGATATTCCCTGAAAGTTTCCCCTTAAAGACCCTTAGCTGATGCTTGGATATCGCATATATGCACTTTTGACAGCCTGGATGCAAAACGTGTCTTCTGATGTGGTTGAACATCCCCCTCAACAATCATTAAAAGTTATAAATTCATATACTTAGTCGTTTCTAAGAAATTTCAGATACGCCATTTTGATAAACAAGTTACACAGTGTCTTTTGACTTTTTGGAAAATCACCCTCAACTTTCCCTAAGAGTTTCAATTTAATGCTCTTAGATCTTCCGAAAATATTGTAGATATTCACTTTTACAGCTTGGATGCACACTGTGTCTTTTGATTTAGTTTAATACCCCATCAATATTTTCTGAAAGTTCCAACTTAATTTCATAATTCATCCCTGAATGTTGCAGATATGCCCGTTTGACAACTTGGAAGCCCATAGTGTGTTTTACTTCATATCAATAGGCCCTAAAAGTTTATCTCAATAATCTTAGCTTTTCGTGAAGTATAGCAGATATGTCATTTAGACAAAATAGATTCATATAGATTTAGTTGAAAATCCCCTAAAAGTTTCAACTCGATACCCTTAGCTGTTCCCAAGATATTGCACATGCGCCTTTTTTACAGCCAGGATGCACATAGTGTCTTTTGATTTAGTTCAAATCCCACTCAATATTTCCTGAAAGCTTCAACTTCATATTCATGACCGTTCCTGATATATTGCAGATACGCCTTTCTGACAACCTAGATGCACACATTGTCTTTTGATTTAGTTCAACATAACCTAAAAGTTTCAACTTATTATACTTAGTCATTCCTGAAATTTTGCGGGTACGCCCTGTTGACAACTTAGATTCATGCACTATTTTTTATTCAGTTAAAAATCCAATACAATATACTCTGAAGATTAAACGTAATATCTTTAACTGGTTCTGAAATATTGCGCATACACTCTTTTGACAACGGATGTACATAGTGGCCTTTGATTTAGTTCAAGATTTCCTGAAAGCTTCAACTCGATACCCTTGGGTATTTGCTAGATATTAGGATGCAGAAGTGCCGTTTTGAAAATATAGATATATATAGTGTCTTTTGATTTATCTTAACATCCCCCTCAACATTCACAGAGATTTTGCAACTTAATTTCCTTAGCCGTTCTGAGATACTGCAGATACGCCCTTCTAACAACCTGGACTCATATGATGTCTATTGGTTATTTCAATATACTTCTCAACTTTTTCTGAAAGTTTCAACTTGATATCCTTTACCGTTCCTTAGATATCGTACATATACTCTTTTGATAACCTAAATATACTTAGTGCAATGGTTTAGTTCGACCCTGCTCCTCTGAAAATGCTCTGACTGTTTCAGTTAATTCAGTGCCCTTAGCCATTCCTGAAATATTGCAGATATGCCATTTTAGCAACCTGTATTCACATGGTGCCTCTTGGTTCGTTCAATATTTTCCTTAACATACCCTGAAAGTTTCAGCTTAATACCCTTTTGACAACCTGCATGCACATACTGCTCTTTGATTAAGTCCAACATCCCCCTCAATATTGTCTTAAATTTTTACCTTAATACCTTTAGCCATTTTGAAGACCCAAGATCAAACGTGCCCCTATTTCCCAATAACAAACCCATGTGTAACTAATGGGCAACTTGCATTATTTACAGCCTTTACCCCAAGGGCTTTGTTCCTCATTAATCCTTGATACAGTATTGGTTTATTAAAACATAAGATGTGTAATATAGAGTAGAATATAGTGAAGATATGCGTTAAAGTACCCTCCCCTTCCCACTAACGTTTCTTAAATACTTCGTTATCCCTGGCTGCACATCATGCGGCTCAGATGCTGTGACAGTTATGCATTAATTTTTGACATGAAACGCAAGGTTTGTAAGGTTTGTTTGTTTGTGGAGTCACAGAGAAACATAAAGGAGAAACAGAAAAAGGAATGTTTGGCAAAACACACAGTTGGGAAAATTTTACAATTCAAACAAAATTCCATTCTTCTTTTTAAAGTGTGTAAGAAGTATCATGATATACCAGAAATCCTTTTCGAAGGTTTAATCAGTTCGAATAGGCTATATTGAAAATATAGCTTTCTAATAATACTGGACATTCTATAAGTAAGCTGTGAATTTACTACTGTGGAGTAGGGTTTATTGACTTCTTTCCTAAGGTTCAAAAGCCTAGAAGCAAACATGAAAATAGATAAAGAGATAGCCGTGTTTCTAATATCACTAGCACATCTTTTACCTCTTGTTTGGTGATATAAATAGGTCGGTTGAAAACTATCCAGGTAACTGTCTCCCAGCAGCCTGGGTGAGTCGTTGAACCTTCGTATGTAACAAAATGATCAGTAGATGGCAGGAGTCCTCTGAGGGAAACATTTACATCGGCTGACATACCAGCGTAAGGAATTTGAATAAGAGCATCTGTGAACGCTTGAAGCTCAGGATTTGTAACTTCCCCGATCTACAAAATGAATATAAAATTAACCACACCTCACATAAAAAATATCCTGTTTGACTAAACAGAGTTAAAACAATTGATTACAAAAATTTACATGAAAACGTATTTAAATATAGCAAGAAGAAATTAGAGGGCTTAAGTTACAAATTTAAGCTTACTTTATATATTAGGCTCATGTTTGAAAATCTATTTAATCAATTTTAATTTTTTTTTAAAACCGGTCGGTCAAATACGTGATTTTCTATGCTTTCTTTTGTGCTTGATGTTTCTTACGGTTAAGAAGCCTAATTCACGTAAGTAAGAAAATAAAAATTGTAACAAAACTGATAAAACCCTTTTATGTATTGCTGCATATTATCGTTACAATGATATCCAAATATAGCAAACGTAACGGTCGAGTGTTGTATTTTAAGTCCTTTATTACTGGAATGGTGGCTAATTCTTCTTCTTCGCACAAGTCAAGTCTAGAACTCTCGAAGAAAATTTTACAAAAAAACTTCTAGTTCATTTCAAATTTTCAGTATTTAAAAATGGAAAACATATAGGCTATTAATATTTCCTTCAAGGCTAGTTAGATTACTAACTACAATAGAGACAAACTTTATTTCAGGCTGTATGCAATAAAAGAAACAATCAGAATTTGTGGAGAAAATCACTATTTTTCCAAATCACAATTTTCGTTTTGAATTCCAGTTTATCAGTTGAGATGAGAATATTTTCTTCCTTAACTTTGCATGCTAGCATCCACACTGATTGGATTATTGAATACATCTGTTAAGTATTTTAGTTTGGCCATCCAAAATATATTAAAAAGCATTGTTTTAAACTCGTCTTGCTTTTCTTGGTCGAAAACCGCTGTTAATTCTTTGTATTATTTATGAGCACGATTTAACATTTTGGTTTTCAATAGCAATTAAACTCACTTATTACATATAAAATATATACGCTCCGTTTCTTTGCATGGTTATTTAATTTTCCCAGTTCCCATAATCTACTTTTAGCATAATTTAGCATTTCAACCAGAAGGCGTAACACAAGATTTAGATCTTCTTGCGATATTCTTGAAACGGCAGCCTCTGTATAAAAATTCTTATGCATTATTGAGATTTGGCTTTCGTTTTATGAAAATTGACAAAAACTGCAAAAAAAGGTCTTTTTAATCCAAGATTGAATTCAATATCATAAAAACTTCTTAAGATGCTATATGATCATATGAATTTCTACTTAACCAATTTAAGCAATAGGATACTATTTTCTCTATCCTTTGGTACTTGAAACTACATTATTAATTATTCACATTTGATGCAAGAGAACTATTCGTTACCTATCTAAAATTCGTGTTAGCACTTGTTCTTAGCTTTCTATAAACCAATTTACTTTGATTTTTTTTCAGGGTGCACATAAAAGAAGCTGTAATTTTTAGATTCTAATATAAATACTGTTTTGAAAGCTTTAATTATTTTTTTTTTATTTACCATTGCTCAACAGATTTTCGTAAATTTGCTCGTATAATTCTTAAATCGAAACGTGACTACATGAAAAGCATTTTTATAACTTATGAGAAACTTAGAAAACTCCCAAGTGTCATGTTGATGAGTCGTAATTTATGAGTAGTTGAAAAAGTGAGGTCTTTCCTTCAGACATAAGGAATAGTAATGATTAGTGAACAGAACGTAAATTCAAAATTATTTAATCTAGCGAAGAATTTTTTTGACGCCACTTGGACATCGTGCAATAGCATATCCATTCATCGCTCATAGCAGGAAAAGGTCAATTGTAAGACATGGATCACTTATGTTCTTTTCTGTTTAGAAATAGATTGGCAAAAAAGAAAGAAAGAAAAATGATAATGTGAATAGGCAAGCTTTGACTTTTCCCCCGAAGTGAAGGAATTCCACTTAAGTGGCAGGAATGGAGAAGCGAAATGCAGGAAGAATGGGGAAGTGGCATGTAGGAAGAATGGGGAAGTGGAATATAGGAAAAGTAGGATTGGGAAAGTGGCAGGAATGGGGAAGAAGAGGCATCTATCCCTCATTTAATTTTTTGGCTCATCACCATAGGTTTTTTTAGGTTTATTAATTTAAAAAACTTTTTCCACAAAATAAGTTTTTCAAAGAAAAGTAAAGAACTCCATTAAACAAAAAATGAGCAAAAATAAAATCAAATAATCTACGAAGCGTGAAACTACTACAAATCAGCATCGATAAATAAATGAAACCCAAAACGACCAGAAATTACAATAATTAACCTAGTAAAACTCAAAACTAGCAGAAATTAACATAATTAGGGGCACAACCCCTGTGCGTTCCAAAGGCCAGAACAAAATGTGCACTTCACTGAAAGAATATAAATGTTTTTACTTTTATAACTTCAGTAAATCAAATAATATTAACTTTTTGATTACTAAATTTCAGTATATGTATATTAAACTGACAATGCACATTCATTTGTATTTTTTCAGTAAAGTGCATATTTCGTTCTGGCCTTGGGAAGGCATAGTGGTTTTGCGCCCAACTTATGTTAATTTCTGCTAGTTTTGAGTTTTACTAGGTTAATTATTGTAATTTCTGGTCGTTTTGGGTTTCATTTATTTATCGATGCTGATTTGTAGTAGTTTCACGCTTCGTAGATTATTTGATTTTATTTTTGCTAATTTTTTGTTTAATGGAGTTCTTTACTTTTCTTTGAAAAACTTATTTTGTGGAAAAAGTTTTTTAAATTAATTTCGGTTCGTTTTAAATTGACATAGTCTTTTCAAGGAAAAAGAAAATAATACTTTAAGTCTTTTCGTTTTTTAAGACTTTATAGTTTGGCCTGTTATTTGTATGCTGGAGAAAAATTTTAAGCAATTTTTAACCACATACACCCTTTTAAAAATCTGGACACAAATAGTTCTGTTTAATTTAGTTTCATACCTCATCTAGTTGACCTGAAATGGAAAACTTGATACCATTCGCAAATAAATCTGTTTAGTTTCTTTGATAGGTGGGATACACTTACGCTATTTTGATTTGGTTAAATTTTAAGAGCAGAAATGGGAGGGTTGGCGTGGGAGGGCTGGCATGGGAAGGTGGGAGTTGGAGGGTGGGCGTGGGAGTGGAAGGGGGATTAATTGCCCTCAAATCACTTTCGACTATTAAAAAGGGCATCAGCCCTTTCTATTTTCAATCGAATGAGCCCTTTTCGAAGTTCCCACGACAAATCCTTCGATAAGAAGTGCCCTGGTCTAAGCAACAACAACAACAAAAAATAATACACTATACCCACTATGATCTTTACTATAAAAATGTCAAGCCTTCCAATCACTTTCGACTATTAAAAAGGGCACTAGGTCTTTCAATTTCCAATCGAATGAAACCTTTTGAAACGACAACGCTTTCTATAAACACCTTATATACCCCCAGGGGATAAATTACAACTCTTACCCTAAGGTCTGTTAGGGTGGTTGTAATCCTCTAAGACCGAATTTCTAGAACTACGTTAAACAACATGGCTATCTCAAAATTTTGATTGGATGTGTTTGGGAAAATGGTGGGCGTAAGACGGGCGGTAGTCACTCTCCAATCACTTTCAACTATTAAAAATGGCCCTAGCCCATTCAATTTCCAATCAAATTAGCCTTATTGAATTTTCTACGACAAAACTTTTAATAAAAATCCTATAGTCCCACAGGGCACAACTTACAACCCTTGCCCTGAGTGCTGGGGAGGGGGGGGGGTGTCATTCTCAAAGACGTAATTTCCATAACTTTCTACTATGCTTAACAAAATGGCTATCTGAATACTTTGATTGGATGTGGTTGGGGGAATGGTGGGCGTGAGAAGGGGGCTAGTTACCCTCCAATCACTTTCGACTATTAAAAAGGGCACTAGCTCTCTCAATTTCGAATTGAATGAGCCCCTTTTGAAGTTTTACGACAACTCAATCTATAAAAACCTTATATGCCCCCAGGGCAGAACTTACAATCTGTGACCTTGGGGGACTTTCGGGAGTTAGTCATACTTAACCAAATAAGCTCCAGAAGTTTCAAATACGTTCGAAGGAAACTCTATTTCTAAGCTTTGCTTTAATGTGTTTAGGGAAAGGGAGGGTATGAGAGGGGGGTTAATTACTCTACACTAACTTTCGACTAACAATAAGACCAATTTCAATTTCCAATCAAATGTGCCCTTTTGAAAATTTCTATAACAACTTTCAATATAAACTTTATAGACCCCCAGGGCATAACTTACAACCCCTGCACTGTGGGCTCTGAGGGGGTTATCATCCTCTTAGATCTAATTTGAAGAACTTTCAACTACGTTGACAAAATGGATATCTCAAAATTTTTATTGGATGTGTTTGGGAAAATGGTTGGCGTGAGAGGGGCTTTAGTTGCTCTCAAATCACTTTCAACTATTAAAAAAGGTACTAGCCTTTTCAATTTCCTATTGAATGAGCCCTTTTGAAGTTTCTACGACAACGCCTTCTATCAAAACCTCCAGGGCATAACTTACTACCCTTGCCCTGAGGGCTGTGGGAGAGGGAGGGGTTGTCATCCTGAAAGACCTAATTTCCAAAACTTTCATCTACGTTAAATAAAATGGCTATCTAAAATATTGATTGGATGTGTTTGGAGAAAAGATGGGCTTAAGAGGGGGGTTAGTTGCCTTCAAATCACTTTCGACTATTAAAAAGGGCACTAGCCCTTTGAATTTCCAATCGAATGAGCCATTTTTCAAGTTTCTATGACAAAGATTTCAATAAAAACTTTATATACCCCCAGTGCATAACTTATAACCCTTGCCCTGAAGCCTGTGGGGGGAGTGTCCTGCTCAAAGGTATAATTTCCTGAACTTTGAAATGCGTGGAACAAAATGGCTATCTCAAAATCTTTATTGGATGTTTTTGGGGAAATGGTGGGCGTGGAAGGGGTGTTAGTTTCTTTCAAATTCCTTTCGACTATTGAAAAGAGCACTAGCCATTTCAATTTCCAATCGAATGAGTCATTTATGAAGTTTCTACGACAATGCGTTATATAAGAACCTTATAGGCTCCCTGGGCATAATTTGCAACTTTTGCCCTGAGGGCTGGAGGGGGGGGGGGTTTGTCATCCTCAAAGATCTAATTTCCAGAACTTTAAACTACGTTGAACAAAATGGCTATCTCAAAGTTTTGATTAGATGTGTTTGGGGGAAAAGTGGGCGTGAGAGGCGGGTTAGTTGCCCTCTAACAACGCCTTCTATAAGAAACCTTATATGCCCCCAGGACATAACTTACAACCCTTGCCCTAAGGGCTGTGGGGGATTGTCCTCTAAACATAATTTCTATCTAGAAATCAATTACGCTGAAAAAAATGGCTATCTCAAAATTTTGATTGGATGTGTTTTGGGAAAAGGTGGGCATGGAAGGGGTGTTAGTCACCTTCCAATCCCTTTCGACTATTAAAAAGGGCACAAGCCAATCCAATTTCCAATTGAATGATCGCTTTTCGAAGTTTCTGGGACAACTTCTTCGATACGAACTGCCCTGCTCTAAAGACAAAAATTAATACATAATACATTGTGCCAACATCGTTCTTATATGCCCCCAGGGCATAACTTAAAACCCTTGCCCTGAGGGTTGTGTGGGAGTGTCCCCCTCTTTACTTAGTCCCCGTTTCTTGTCTCGTTCTCAAGTGTCCCCGTTCTTTACTTAGGCGGCGGGATCGTGCTGCCTATGATTTTATACAACAACTTTCTATATAAACCTTATATGCCCCAGGGCATAACTTACAACCTTGCACTGAGGGCTCTGAGGGGGGTATCATCCTAAATGACCTAATTTCCGAACTTTCAACTACGTTGAACAAAATGGATATCTCAGAATTTTAATTCGATGTGTTTGAGAAAATGGTGGGCGTGAGAGGGCGTTAGTCGCTATCCAATCACTTTCAACTATTAAAAAAGGCACTAGCCCTTTCAATTTCCAGTTGAATGAGCTCTTTTGAAGTTTCTTCGACAACACTTTCAATAAAAACTTAATATGCCCCCTGGGCATAACTTACAACCCTTGCCCTGAGGGCTGTGGGGGGAGGGGTTGTCATCCTTAAGGATCTAATTTCCTAAATTTCAAATACGTTGAACAAAATGGCCATCTAAAAATTTTGATTGGATGTGTTTGGGGAAAAGGTGGGCATGAGAGGGGGGTTAGTTGCCCTCAGATCACATTCGACTATTAAAAGGGTACTAGTCATTTGAATTTCAAATTGAATGAGCCCTTTTTCAAGTTTCTTTGACAAAGATTTTAATAAAAACCTTATATGCCCCCAGGGCATAACTTATAATCATTGCTCTGAGGGCTGTTGGGGAGTGTCCTCCTCAAAAATATATTTTCTATCTGGAAATCAACTACGCTAAACAAAATGACTATCTTAAAATTTTGATTGGATGTGTTTGGGGAAATGATGGGTGGGGGGGGCTAGTTGCCCTCCAATCACTTTTGACTATTAAAAAGGGCACTAGCCCTTTGAATTTACAATCAAATGAGCCTTTTTTGAAGTTTCCACGACAACACCTTCTATAAGAGCCTTATATGCTCCCAGGGCGTAACTTAAAACCCTTGCCCTGAGGGTTGTTGGGGAGTATCCTCCTCAAAAACATTTTCTATCAGGAAATCAACTACACTGAACAAAATGGCTTGCTGAAAATTTCGACTGGATGTGTTTGGGGGAATGATGGGCGTGGGGGGGGGGGGGCTAGTTGCCCTCCAATCACTTTCGACTATTAAAAAGGGCACTAGGCCTTTCAATTTCCAATTGAATGAGCCCTTTTGAAACGACAACGCTTTCTATAAACACCTTATATACCCCAGGGGATAAATTACAACTCTTACCCTAAGGTCTGTTAGGGTGGTTGTAATCCTCTAAGACCGAATTTCTAGAACTACGTTAAACAACATGGCTATCTCAAAATTTTGATTGGATGTGTTTGGGAAAATGGTGGGCGTAAGAGGGGCGGTAGTTGCTCTCCAATCACTTTCAACTATTAAAAATGGCCCTAGCCCATTCAATTTCCAATCAAATTAGCCTTATTGAATTTTCTACGACAAAACTTTTAATAAAAATCCTATATGCCCACAGGGCACAACTTACAACCCTTGCCCTGAGTGCTGGGGGGGGGGGCTGTTATTCTCAAAGACCTAATTTCCAGATTTTTCTACTACGTTGAACAAAATTGCTATCTGAAAATTTGGATTGAATGTGTTTGGAGGAATTGTGGGCTTGAGAAGAGGGTTAGTTACCCTCCAATCACTTTCGACTATTACAAAGGGCTCTAGCCCTCTCAATTTTGAATTGAATGAGCCCCTTTTGAAGTTTTATGACAACTCTAACTATAAAAACCTTTATATGCCCCCAGGGCAGAACTTATAGCCTTTGCCCTGGGAGTTTTGGGGGGTTTGTCATCATTAGCTACATACTTTTGAGAACTGTCAAGTGCGTTGAACAAAGAAGCTATCTCCTAGGCTTGCTTGAACATTTTTGGGGAAATGGTGGGCATAAGAGGGGGCTTAATTGCTCTCCATTCACTTTCGACTATTAAAAAGGGCAATATCAATTTCCAATCAAATTTGCCCTTTTTATAATTTCTATAACAACTTTCTATATAAACTTTATATACCCCCAGGGCATAACTTACAACCCCTGCACTGTGGGCTCTGAGGGGGTTCTCATCCTATTAGACCCAATTTCAAGAACTTTCAACTACGTTGAACAAAATAGATATCTCAAAATTTTGATTGGATGAGTTTGGAAAAATGGTGGGCGTGAGAGGGGCATTAGTCGCTCTCCAATCACTTTCAACTATCAAAAACGGTACTAGCCTTTTCAATTTCCAATTGAATGAGCCCTTTTGAAGTTTCTGCACTTTCAATAAAAACCTTATATGCCCCCAGGGCATAACTAACAACCCTTGCCCTGAGGGCTGTGGGAGAGGGATGGGTTGTCATCCTTAAAGACCTAATTTCCAAAACTTTCAACTACGTTGAATAAAATGGCTATCTAAAATATTGATTGGATGTGTTTGGAGAAAAGATGGGATTGAGAGGGGGGCTAGTTGCCCTCAAATCACTTTCGACTGTTAAAAAGGGCACTAGCCCTTTGAATTTCCAATCGAATGAGCCATTTTTCAAGTTTCTATGACAAAGATTTCAATAAAAACTTATATGCCCCCAGGGCATAACTTATAACCCTTGCCCTGAAGACTGTGGGGGGAGTGTCTTGCTCAAAGATATAATTTCCGGAACTTTGACATGCGTGGAACAAAATGGCTATCTCAAAATCTCTTTTGGATGCTTTTGGGGAAATGGTGGGCGTGGAAGGGGTGTTAGTTGCTTTCCAATCCCTTTCGACTATTAAAAAGAGCACTAGCCATTTCAATTTCCAATCGAATGAGTCCTTTTTGAAGCCCTGAGGGCTGGGGGGGGTTGTCATCCTCAAAGACCTAATTTCCAGAACTTTAAACTACGTTGAATAAAATGGCTATCTCAAAGTTTTGATTAGATGTGTTTGGGGAAAAAGTGGGCGTGAGAGGTGGGTTGGTTGCCCTCTAACAACGCCTTCTATAAAAATCTTATATTCCCCCTGGACATAACTTACAACCTTTGCCCTAAGGGCTGTGGGGGATTGTCCTCAAAACATAATTTCCATCGGGAAATCAACTACGCTGAACAAAATGGCTATCACAAAATTTTGATTGGATGTGTTTTGGGAAATGGTGGGCGTGGAAGGGGTGTTAGTCGCCATCCAATCCCTTTCAACTATTAAAAAGGGCACAAGCCACTCTAATTTCTAATTGAATGAGTGATTTTCGAAGTTTCTGGGACAACATCTTCGATACGAAGTGCCCTGCTCTAAAGACCAAAATTAATACATAATACAGTCTGCCAACATCGTTCTTATATGCCCCCCAGGGCATAAATTAAAACCCTTGCCCTGAGGTTTGTGGGGGAGTGTCCTCCTCTTTACTTAGTTCCCGTTTCTTGTCTCGTTCTCGAGTGTCCCCGTTCTTTACTTAGGCAGCGCGATCGTGCTGCCTATGATTTATACAAGAACTTTCTATATAAACCTTATATGCCCCAGGGTATAACTTACAACCTTGCACTGAGGGCTCTGAGGGGGGTATTATCCTAAAAGACCTAATTTCCGAACTTTCAACTACGTTGAACAAAATGGATATCTCAAAATTTTAGTTTGATGTGTTTGGGAAAATGGTGGGCGTGAGAGGGCGTTAGTCGGTATCCAAACACTTTCAACTATTAAAAAAGGCACTATCCCTTTCAATTTCCAGTTGAATGAGTCCTTTTGAAGTTTCTTCGACAACACTTTCAATAAAAACTTTATATGCCCACTGGGCATAACTTAAAGCCCTTGCCCTGAGGGCTGTGGGGGAAGGGGTTGTCATCTTTAAAGACCTAATGACCAAAACTTTCAACTGCGTTGAATAACATGGCTATCTAAAAATTTTGATTGGATGTGTTTGGGGACAAGGTGGGCGTGAGAGGGGGGTTAGTTGCCCTCAGATCACATTCGACTATTAAAAGGGTACTAGCCCTTTAAATTTCAAATCGAATGAGTCCTTTTTAAAGTTTCTATGACAAAGATTTGAATAAAAACCTTATATGCCCCCAGGGCATAACTTATAATCCTTGCTCTGAGGGTTGTTGGGGAGTATCCTCCTCAAAAATATATTTTCTATCTGGAAATCAACTACGCCGAACAAAATGACTATCTTAAAATTTTGATTGGATGTATTTGGGGAAATGATGGGTGGGGGGGGGGGCTAGTCGCCCTCCAATCACTTTCGACTATTAAAAAGGGCACTAGCCCTTTGAATTTACAATCGAAGAAGCCGTTTTTGAAGTTTCCGCGACAACACCTTCTATAAGAACCTTATATGCCCCCAGGGCATAACTTATTACCCTTGCCCTGAGGATTGTGGGGGAGTATCCTCCTCAAAAACATTTTCTATCAGGAAATCAACTAAACTGAACAATATGGCTTGCTCAAAATTTTGACTGGATGTGTTTTGGGGAATGATGGGCCTGGGGGGGGGGGCTAGTTGCCCTCCAATCACTTTCGACTATTAAAAAGGGCACTAGAACTCTCAATTTTCAATCGAATGAGCCCCATTTGAAGTTTCTACGACGACCCCTTCCATATGAAGTGCCCTGCTTTAAAGGAAAAAAAATAATAAATGGTACATTGTGCCAACATCGTTCTTATATGCCCTCAGGGCATAACTTAAAACCCTTGCCCTGAGGGTTGGGGAGGAGTGTTCTCCTCAAAAATATATTCTCTATATGGAAATCAACTACGCTGAGCAAAATGAATATCTCAAAATTTTGATTGGACGTGTTTGGAGGAATGATGGGTGTGGGGGGGGGGGGGCTAGATGCCCTCCAATCACTTTTGACTATTAAAAAGGGCACTAGCCACTCCAATTTCCAATTGAATTAGCCCTTTTCGAAGTTTCTATGACAACTCCTTCGATAGGAAGTGCCCGGGTATGGAGGAAAAAAAAACAAAAAAAAACAAAAAAAAGCAAAAAAACATTGTGTCCATATCGTTCTTTACTTAGGCAGCTCTAGCGCTCTGCCTATGATTATTATTTTGATCTCTCTTTCTATACATCAATCAAAAATAGCTTTGGACGAGGATATAATTTTAAAATTACTTGTAAAGTTTGGAAAAACCTTCAACACTATTAAAAACTTCACAAATAGACAAATAAATATTTTCTCAGGAGAGGAAGAATGAAGCTTAAATGTACAATAAAACCAGCTAGATTTGTCACCCGTGAAGTAATAACACTTTTTAATCACAAGTGCTAAGTTTACTATTAAGTAATTTCCCCGAAGAGAAGTTCTCAGAGCTCGTAACTTTAAGGGAAAGAGATGCCTCTTCTCATAGGTCCTTAAGGGCAGTTAAGTTCGGAATTAAATCACATTTGGAATACATTACTATTCTTATCAGACCTCTAAGATGTTTTGCGGAGTTTCTAAGAAAACGTCTTCGACAAACTATAATTATTAAGTAAGTGGTTTTTGCTTTGAGAAGTTAACCACAGGGAATAAAGAGGCTTGAGGATAAAAGCTCTTTTCAGCTTCATTTGTACATTTTTTGGGGAATACTCTTTTATCTAAACGCTACCACTCATGGTGACCAAAAATTGTGTATTGCAAATATGATTTTTTTTTTGGTATTCTTTATTATTTCTTTTTTTGCGTCCTTTATTTTTTAACATCTTTTTTTAGTAAAGCAATCCTCTGTTCATTAAATTTAACACAAATTGTACTGAAAACGCACCATACCGGAAAAAATAAATCAAGGCTAATAAGCTCAAGTTACAGACTTAAAATCATACTGAATTTAAAAAAACTGTTTTCTAAAGAATGTGAACAACAACAATAAAATTTAAAATGAACAGAAATTTCTTCTATGTAACTAGATCTACTACCTTCTAGCTCACCTCCCATCCCTTTTTGTGGTGAATACTAGTGTTGGAATGAAAGCTTTCTGACTGCAACAAATATAGTTAGCGGGAAACTGCATGCAGGTATGTTTTTCTGTTTCTTTGCTTGTACATTTCAATAAATTTAAAAGAAAATTTATTGAATATCACTTTTATTCAT
Source organism: Artemia sp. Qi Xiang Cuo (assembly GCF_049724085.1). NCBI lineage: Eukaryota > Metazoa > Arthropoda > Branchiopoda > Anostraca > Artemiidae > Artemia > Artemia sp. Qi Xiang Cuo. The sequence continues at coordinate 33,536,749 of NC_142797.1, forward strand.
GCTTTACATCAACGGCAAGTTGTTTTTGATCAAACAAACCTTGATTTTTGACATTAAGATTTTTGAATCACTTATACACCAAGCTGTGTTTGTGCTGAATTGGGAACACTTGAGTAATACAACAAAAAAAGACAAGTTCTTTTCAACTAAAAGTAAGAGCAACATTAAAACTTAAAACGAACAGAAATTATTCTGTATGTGAGGGTGGCTGTTCCTTCCTCAACCCTCGCTATTTACGCTAAAGCCTTAAAGTTCTTTGAAGGTACATCAAAATCAAAGGCCCTTGTGTTTAAGTGGTGTTGGGGTTCCACCCCTGTTTCTCTTCTTTTCAGATAAATGACCTGTTTTCGTTACGTAATTTTATTTGCTTAGATTCGCCTATAGTAGGCCTATTATTTTCAATGACAATTTAAAAGTCTCGTTGCTAAGCTATAGTTGTTTTGCAATAAGTAAGCTTTGAACTAAATTCTATTTTGGACTTAAGCTAAGAAAGTAGAATTGGTTTTGAATGGGGATTGAGAGGATTGGCTGGGCCGAGCGGAGGTCCACCCCTATGCAAAGTTGTGTACAGAATATTATTTTTGAGTTAGTCTGCATTTAGACCCCGTTCGGGGAAGCATATTTTTTTGGTTGTTATATGTGACCGTTTGGAAGAATACAAGTAAGGTATTTTCTACAAACTGTGTACTAGTTTTCCCCGGAACCCAGACAGGGTAGGAGTAGAGTTACGAGATACCTTCATTATTATGTTGACAGGGGGAGTTTGTTACCTCCAAGGAGAGAGTTAGAGATTTCCAGTGGTAACCCAAGGCGAGTACATTTGGCTTTAGAAAGCGGCCATTTGACCACTTGATCTTGTTATTATACCCTGGGACAAGGTATACTGTAAATAGGGTAGTACCAAACCCGATATTTGCAGAACCGGAGTGGTAGGCGCGGGCATCACATTATAATTTGTGGCCGGGGCTTTCCCCTCCAATAAGTGGTGACACCCGTATATTACCGCGCTAATACTGGTGGCGTTGTAGCTTACCACTATAACACTGGTGGCATCGTGGCCTACCGGAATGATATTGGTGGCTACTACCGCGAACATTGGTGGCAGCAAGAAAAGGTCCTATCAGTAAACCTGAACATTGGTGGCAGCAAGAAAAGGTCCTATCAGTAAACCTGATAGTAAAAGAATTCCGTGTTTTCGAAGAGACAAGTGTGTGGGTACCTATAAACAAAAATCACAGAGAAATTTTTTTTTATCTGGGCTGTGCCTAGTTGGATAATAATAAGTAATAAAATTTAAGAATCAATAGATCATATGAAAAATTTACACGTGAGACAAGGGAGTCTGCGCCGCCCACTTAGAATTGACAAATTAAAACGTAAAAATTTTTCACGAAAGGATAAAAAGAAACATTAATAAAAGAATTTTCATTTGGATGGAAGACGTCAAGGAAATCTTTAAATAATGGTAGACAAACAAAGAACTCAGACAAGATCTCCCACGGTAAAACAGCATTTAGATGCAGACGTAAAATTTTATGTGACTCCTGCTTGAAGTACCCTCAGAAAACACCATCAGATAGAACCATATATCACTCAAGGGGTGAAATAGACATTTCTGACACGTGTGAAGGGGAAATAGTCAAAACAAAATCAGTAATAGAGCGATCTCCGGTGCAAACAATGGAAGAAGAAAAGATTTTAAGGCAGATTCAGAAAGAATTATTCCCAGATAGAGAAACCCAGACAAAAGAAACAGTGGCGATAATACATGAAGAAAAATCATTACATGAAAGTACGGGTAAAACAAAACCAACTCACCCTTCAGAGGAGGTACAAAAAGTAGGGGAGTTGCGGGAAGAAAAAATATTATAGAACGAGCAGACTCAGAAAATGACTTAAGAGAATATAAAGACAGTGAGAATGATAGTAGGCCAAGTAGCAGGAGTAGTAGAAGCTCAATTTCCAGCAGGAGCTCGCGAAAAATCACTCAAATAGATATGACACAAGCACTATTAAATTTCTTGGAGAAGGACAGATTAGATAGAGAACGAAAGGAGGAGAAAGAGAGGATAGCCAGAAAACGAAAAGAGGAGGAAGATAGAAAAGAAAGAAAGAGAGAGATAGACAAGAAAGAGAAAGAGAGGATAGCTAGAGGGCAGAGAGAAGAGAATATTAGAATAGCCAAAGAAAAAAAGCAGGAGGAAGATAGAGTAGCCAAAGAAAAAAAGGAGGAGGAAGATAAAGAAGAAAGAGAAAGAGATAGAGTAGCCCGAGTAAAAAAGGAGGAGGCAGACAGAGAGGAAAGAAAACACATAATGGAAATGATTGCAAGGCGAAATTCCCGAGAGCCTCAGAAATCGTCTACAATAGAGGTAATGCAGGCAGTAAACCTTCAACCAATGAAAGAAAATGAAGATGTACATTTATACATATACAATTTTGAAAAAACGGCGGAATTAAGTGGATTGCCGAGAGAAAATTGGGTGACAAGAATACAGCCCCTCCTTAACTACAAAGCACAAATTGCATATAAAGCATTACCAATGGACTACTCAAAAGATTTTGAAAGACTAAAACAAGCCATTTTTGAAAAGTTTCAACTCTCCCCCGAGCACTTTCAAAGGAGGTTTAGAAGCGAAAGAAAACGAGACAACGAAACTTATAAAGAATACAGGTACAAATTGAAAGATATGCATTTAAAATGGCTAGAGTTAGAAAACTATAGAATGTTAGCAGACCCGGAAGAAATAAAAGATAAGATAATGGAAATAGTAGATAAAACAGCGATAGAACAATTCTTAGAAAATACCCATCCAAATATGAGAATGTACTTAAAAGAGAAAAACCCACAAACAATTGAAGAAATGTCCGAATTAGCAGACATGCACACTGAAATTAGGAGGGAGGCATTCCCACCAAGAACAAGGCTAAGAGGTAGTGGTAGGAAAGAATACCCTTACTCAGAAAATAAATATAATGCTAGCCAGATATGGCAAAGACAAACAGAATTAACGTGCTACCATTGTAACTCCGGCAGCCACTATAGCGCCAATTGTCCAAATAAAGACGGTAGAAAATACGGCCAAAAACAGGAAAAGTATGACGTTACCTGTTATAACTGTAATAAACGAGGACATTATGCCTCAGATTGCCAAAACGTAAGAAAAAATTACGACAATAACTACAGAACAAGGGACGATCGGGCAAACGGAAAACAGGACAATCCGAGAAAAGATCGCTCCAGAGAGAATGGGAAAAAGTTTCAACTGTATAAGAGAACCGCATGGGTTAAAAGCCCGGAGAATATGAAAACTTGCGCATTTGCAGAATCACACAAAGTATGTGGCGAACTAAATGGTAAATCGGTAGAAATAGCTATCGATTCCTGCAGCGACCAAACCTATGTACGGAAAAATTTAATAAAGAAAATGGACATAAACTATGAAAATAAAGTGGCAGCGCTATGCTGCTGTGGAGCAAAACAAAAATGTCTGACTGCTCAGTTCATAATAGAAATCGCCAATAAAGAGGGAAATACGGTTAAAAAGGAATTAAAAGTAGGGGTTGTACCTACTCTTGCATTAGACGTTTTATTAGGGGGAGATTTCGGCAATATCGAAAACTTTCTTGTACTAAAAGCAACCACCATGGTTAAAAAAGTAAATGCGGTGACACGAAACCAAGAAAAAAAGAAAAGGGAGGCTGCGCCGCCCACTACTGAAAATTATTATCAAAATATACAAAACCCATTTCAATTTAACGACGAGATGTTCATAAGAAATGCAAAACTAAGAAAACCTAAAAGCCAAAAAAGGCCAGACAAAAAAGAATATAACCATAACCCAAAGGAAATATTGACCGTAGAAAGAGAACCAGAGGAAACCAAAGATGAACTAACCAAAATACTTGGGGTAACCTCCGAAAAATTCTCAGAATTACAAACAAATGATAGAGATTGCAGAAAAATTAAACTAGCACTAACGAATCAAAAAAATCCGCAATCTAAACAGTTTTCCAGTAATGGAAATCTACTTTACAAAATAATGGAGACTGGGGAAAACCCTAGAAAATTACAACTTTTGGTACCACATGAACTAACAAAAGCGGTAATAAAGTTGGCTCACTTAAGCCCAACGGGGGGACACATGGGATCCCAAAGAACAAGAGATAGAGTCTTGCAACGTTTTTGGTGGAAAGGATTAAGAAAGGATATTATCAACTTTTGTAAAAGATGCAAAGATTGTCAATTAGTTGCATACAAAAAACCAAATGAAAAAGTTCCAATGAAAAAAATGCCCATTTTCGGCAAACCGTTTGAGAGAATTTCATGGACATTGTAGGTCCACTTCCGAAATCTAGCGCAGGAAACAGAATCATTCTAGTTATTAATGATCTGGCTACGAGATACCCAGAAGCTATCCCAATACGAACAGTAAAATCACTAGAAAACGTAGAAGAATTAGCGAAATATGTCTCAGGTCACGGAATCCCGAAGGAAATTTGAAGAGATAATGGAACCAATTTTATATCGACATACATCCGAAAATTATACGAAATTCTCGGTATTAAAAAAATATTAACTACTCCATTCCATCCTCAGACAAATGGAGTGACAGAAAGATTTAACGGAACCCTAATTAGTATGTTGAGACGTTTTGTAAGAGATGATGTAAACCAATGGGACAAAATGCTTGCTTATGTCCTTTTTGCATACAGAGAAACTCGACACCAAGCTACAGGGTTCTCGCCATTTGAATTACTATATGGGACAAACCCGAGGGGGGTGTTAGACATTTTAAAGGAATCATAGGAGAATGATGAGAAAAATAAAGAAACAGTGATAACCCACTTGCTATCACTACGAGAAAAACTGCATAAATACCATGAAATTGACAAGCAAGCACAGGGGGAAAAGGCAGAAAAAACATAATATGGTACGATAAATCCGCCCGAATTCGCGGAAGGGGATGAAGTCCTCATTTTGCTACCGGACGGAAATAATAAATTGGAAGTAAGATGAAAAGGACCATTTAAGGTGAAAAAGAAAATGAATGAAGTAAATTATATGATAGAATTGGATGGAGCAAGGAAAAAGGAAGAAGTTTATCATGTGAATTTACTGAGGAAATTTAAAAGGGAGAATGAAAGGGGAAACTGCAAAGATCCCCAGAAGCGCGGCCTCATGATTTTGACCTCAGAAAATGACGAGGAAAGTGCTCCTTTGGGTACAAAAGACCTGGCAGAAACACATATAAATGCCATTGAAAGAGTTTCGGCAGAAACGCATCTGAGCCGAGCTCAGAAATACCAATTAAAGAATTTGTTCACGGAATTTACAGACGTATTAACAGACCGAATCAGAAAAAACAAAAAATGTGGTACATAAAATACCAGTAAAAGCCAACAAACCAATAAAACACTACCCGTACAAAACACCAGAATCTAAAAGGAAAGAAATGAAAAAAGAAATAGACCGAACGCTCGATTTAGGGGTTATAGAACTACCAAAATCAGAATATGTAGCGCCAGTCGTATTAGTCCCGAAGAAGGATGGCTCCATTCGATTTTTCGTGGACTATAAAAAAGTAAATAGTGTTTCCGTATCAGACACGTACCCAATACCAAGAATGGACGAAATTCTGGAGTGAGTTGGCTTCGTAAAATTTATGTCAACTTTAGACTTGAGAATGGGATATTGGCAAGTAAAGATGCACCCAGAACTTTCAGCAAAAACGGCTTTCATTACGCCTTTCTGGCTATACCCGTTTAGGTATATGCCTTTTGGACTAAAAGGGGCACCAGCAACATTCTAAAGACTAGTAGATTGTATCTTAAAATCCTTACCATATACAGAAGCTTACTTGGATGACATTATAGTCTTTTCAAACTCGTTCAATGAACATATAACTCATATGGAACAAGTATTGACCAAGTTGAGGAGAGCAGGATTAACTCTGAATGTAGAAAAATGTAAATTGGTACAGTCAGAGACAGAATACCTGGGACACAAAATGGGAAACGGTATCATAACTCCATTAAGGGAAAAAACAGAAAAAATTAAAAGCGCAGCAGTCCCGAATACAAAGAAAAAAGTTCGGTCCTTTTTGGGGTTGGCAGGATATTACCAAAAATTCATACCAAATTTTGCAACGATTGCTACACCGTTGACGGAGTTAACAAAGAAGGGAGCAGTAGACACCGTAAATGATAAGAAATTGAACAAAATACATTTGCCAAACTTAGAGGTTCTCTTTATAGCGAAAGAATACTGAAAAATCCAGAATTTTTCCTTACCATTTGTGCTACCAAGTAATAGTTCAGATTACGGATTAGGGGCAGTTTTATCTCAAAATTTTGAAGACTGGGAGCATTCAATACTATTTATATCAAGTAAATGTTCAAAAGCAGAATTAAATTACAGCATAATTGAAAAAGAATGTCCTGCAATAATACACGCGGTCAAAAAAATCGGCTTTCATTTATATCGACGAAAATGTAAAGTAATGACAGATTACAACCCATTGAGATTGCTAAATATAATCAAGTCAAATAACCGACGAATGGCACGATGGGCCCTGTGATTACAAGAATGCGATTTCGAAATAAAATCAAGACCGGGGACAGATAAGGGGAACGCTGACGGCATGTCCCGATTGTGATAAAAAATATGTAAATAGAAAAGAAAAAAAAATGTTGGATGGGCTGTGCCTTGATAACATAAATAATAGAGAAAAAAAAATCTTGGATGGGCTGCGCCTTGATAAGAAACATAATAGGGGGGAAAAAGAGGTCAAAGACCCATGGGGAATAAAACAAGATGGTTACAAAATATAGATGAATGACCTACAACGGGTTGGGGGAAAGTTGGGGGATATTGAATGTCGAGTCGGATTGGAAAAACTTGAAAAGGAATCTGAGATTAGTATTATCAACTCAAAAGATATGTCGATCCTTTATGAGTTGGAGGAATCCTTTGGGGAAGATCCCCTGCGGGAAGTCGCGAAAGATACCCCTTTCCTCAATGCACAACTGGCGTACAAGTTATGATCCCTTTACCGAGATTTTGCCTCTCTGATCTGGAGTCCTGGGGGAATACTCTCTCCCAGTCACTTCACATTTCACCCAAACCTTTGTCCAGTAGCCCTATTCATAGTTTTTACTCTTCATGGGAACCGACAATTATTTCCGGCAAATTGTATTCAGTGGGAGATGTATCTAAGTTTCATTTTCAATTAGCATCAACGCATATTCTGCATTTGATTATCTCAGGGGAGGGAACCGAGAAAAAAGGCGATTCATGGTTCGCTCGAAATTTTACTTCATTCCTAGTGCCCTTATCGTTTTCACAGGCCTCTGCATTTTCGGCCTTAAATTATTTGAAATTATGCCAAGGGGCAATTTACTTTTTTATTGAAATATGGGGTTGTTTCCACAGATGGAAATTAAGATGCTAGTGCAGTCAATTTTTCATGATGGCTGGCATGATCAAATGTGCCAGAAACTGATTCTCTGCTCCTCTCAAACGTAAATTCGTAAGAGCGAGAAAATTTTCGTTTTTGATTGTGCTGCGCACAATCATTTTCTACGAATCTTGGGTACTTCAACTTTCAAAACCTAATGCGGATGCTATACGATCTAGACCATGATGGTTCTACAGTAGAGACGTGTTGATGTTGACCGATCCAGAGCCAAGCGGTGGATGTAGTAGCACACACACTGGTGGAAGAGAGAAGGCAAATGGATTTTGCAAAGTTGAAGTTATGTGTTTCTGTTTGTAAGGGTGGACCAAGGTAGCGCGTGGGCGGTCATTTATCTTACGGGGGAGGTGCTAGGTTTCCACCCTTGTGTTTTTATTTTCAGTTTAATGACATGGTTTCGTTCCGTAATTACATTTGCGTGGGTTCTCCTTCGGCATAGTTTTCAATAACAATTTTAAAGTATCATTGCTAAACTATATTGGTTTTACTATAGGTAAGCTTTGAAGTAAATGACATGTGGTACTTCCTGGTTTGAGTAATCGAATAATAAATCTAAGGGAGAAGAATGGGTTTTGAATAGGAATTGAAAGGATTGGCAGGGCCAAGCGAAGGTCCACCCCTATGAAAAGCTGTGTAAAGAATATTATTTTTTAGTTGGTCTGCATTTAGAACCCGTTCGGGGAAGCATATTTTTTTGGTTGTTATATGTGACCGTTTGGAAGAATACAAGTAAGGTATTTTCTACAAACTGTGTACTAGTTTTCCCAGAACCCAGGCAGGGTAGGAATAGAGCTACGAGATACCGTCATTATTATATTGACAGGGAGGTTTGTTACCTCCAAGGAGGAAGTTAGAGATTTCTAGTACTAACCCAAGGCGGGTCCATTTGGCTTTAGAAACAGGCCATTTGGACACTCGATCGCGTTATCACACCCTGAGACAGGGTATACTATAAATAGGGTAGTATCAAACCCGAGATTTGAAAAACCACCTTGGTAGTTGCGGGTATCACATTTTAATTTGGGGCCGGGGCTTTCCCCTCCAATAAGTGGTGACACCCGTATATTACCAAGCTAATACTGGTGGCGTTGTAGCTTACCACTATAACACTGGTGGCATCGTGGCCTATCGGAATGATATTGGTGGCTATCACACGAACAAGTGGTCTTTCGTAAAGAATCAGGACAAAAGGTCAAACCTTAGCGTAAAGACCGAGGGTTGAGGAAGAGGCCACCCCCCCTTTTTTGATAGAATAATTTATATTCGTTCTAAGCTTTAATGTTGTTCCTTACTTTAAGTTGAAAAAACTTAATTTTGTTATTTGATTTCCGACCGTTTTTCAAATCATGCCAGGATATCCCCTTCCGTTTTGTTGAGTTTTGGTTACTATTGGTTCCAAGTTGCTCCATACATACTGTTCGTTACCACGAACTTTTTGAATATATTAGCTTAATTTGTTCTTACTCAGTATTAGTGTTTGTGCCTTTTCCGATATATTCTGCACCTCTAGGCACAAGTTACAAATAGAAAAAAAAATATAAATTTACAACTGCCCTAGTAATGATGCAAGTCCAAGGTTTAATTAAGCTTATTACGTTCCATTTAAAAACTTTATGCACCAGTTCAGTACCGTACCCGAAGTAGAGTAGTGCCTTGATTCCCAAGCCCCACCCCCCACCCCCGTCCCCCCAAGAAAACTAAATTTTCTTGAATATCTGGGTACTTTTTATTTAAATTACCAAATAATGTTACTTACTTGTTTTGTTTTGCCCGCACCGAACTCTTTTTATCATTGCCCCTCCCCCCAAAGTCTAAAAACGCTATGGGTACGTGTCTGCTCAAGTTTTAAGACGGTTTTGAGCTTGCGAAGAATAGGACACAGTGGCGTATCAAACAGCTCATGGGAACAAGCTGTAAGTAAGGAGTAACCCGGCTCTATAGTAACCGAAAGTCAAAAAGCGGAATTTTGATACCAGTAGATACATCAAAAGAATCAGATTTTTATTCCGATTTCAAATATATACACTTCATCAAGTTTAGTCATACCCTTCAAAAGTTACGCGCCTGAGAAAATTTGGCTGATTTTTGAAAAAAGGGGGAAAGACCCCCTAAAACTTATAGAACCTTAATGAAAATCACACCATCATATTCAGCGTATTAGACAACCATACTGTAGAAGTTTCAATCTCCTATCTACAAAAATGTGGAATTTTCCATTTTTTGCCAGAAGAAAGATCACGGATGCGTGGGGAGGTTGTTTTGGTGTTTTTTTTTTTTTTTTTTTTTTTTTTACCAGGGGTGTTAGTTTAGACCCAGTTGTGCAAAAATAAAGTGGGAGGGCTAAATTGAAAGGAAATTAAAATTTATATTTCCCTTTTTAATTTACAAAAAAAAATTGTGGCACACAAGGCCCCCACCCACGCTCATATTTTTCCCAAAGTTACCCGATCAAAATTTTGAGATAGCCATTTTGTTCAGCATGGTCGAAAATATGATAAAAATGTCTTTTAGGATGACTTGATCCCCCAAAGGCCCCAGGGGAGGGCTGAAAGTTATGAACTTTACTCAATTTTAACATTTTGTTTTGTTTTTTGGGAAGTATCCTGTCTTTTTCAGAGGATTTTTTTTCTGGTAGGTGGGGGAAGGAGCGGGTCGGGGGCAATATGGAAGGATCTTTCCATGAAGGAAGTTTTCATGGGGGAAGGGACATTGCTATGAAGGGGGCGCCGGATTTCCCAGCATTATTAAAGAAAAAGATCAGGAATTAAATAAAAAAACAAGTTTTTCAACTGATCAACTGATTGTGATTAAGAGGTCATTTTTAAAGAACTGGAAAAAAAATTCGAACTATAGTTTAAAGAGCAGGGTATTGACTAGGGGGCGAACCCCCTAATATACGTGTTAAAAATTTATGAATATAGAAGTTCGTTACGTAAGTTAATTCTAAGTTACGTATATTTATTACTAATAAAAACGTTCGTAAATAAAATTAAACAAGTTTCGAGAAAGCCATTTAACCAAATATAATATGCAAATCTTGTTTTAATTATTCATGTACGGTGAGCCAAAATCAAAACCTGCATTAATTCAAAAACGTTCAAAAATTAAATGATAAAAAACAGGTTTTTTTAACTGAAAGTAAGGAACGACGTTAAAACTTAAAACGAACAGAAATTATTCCGTATATGAAGGGGGCTGTCCCCTCCTCAACGCCTCGCTCTTTACGCTAAAGTTTTTTTATTGTTTAAAAAAATAGAGTTGTGAGAAAGTCAAACTTTAGCGTAAAGAGCGAGGCGTTGAGGAGGGGACAGCCCCCTTCATATACGGAATAATTTCTGTTCGTTTTAAGTTTTAACGTCGTTCCTTACTTTCAGTTAAAAAAACTTGTTTTTTTTATTTAATTTTGTATATAAGCGCCAAAGAGAACAGTACTTAATTTGGTTCCAAAAACGCATCCGAAATAGCCGTAGAAAAATACTTACAAATTCTTCTTAGCGATTTTTCTTCGAAGCGACCAAAAGTCTACCAACTTTTGGTCGCAATTTGAATAAGGAAAATGGAAGCATTGTATGAGCTCTATTTACTAACCATTCAGTTTGTACGGACTTCATATATGTCTAGGAAGATTTGCCATCGCATGGCGGTTGTAGGGGCGTAGCTCCTGCATTTTTATTAGGGGGAGGGACAAGAGAGGGTCCACTTCCGGATACTCAATGAGCATGAGCTATCATTCAGAGGAAAGCTGTGGTGGTTCTTGCCTCTTCAATTTGCTTATACTGGCAGCAAGTATTAATTATTATATATAAGTATTAGAGTAAGTATCTTACTGCCAACTACGACCTCTACTTTATTTGAATAAAGATAAAATTTTAAATTACAAAATTATTATAAGTGTTAGACTATTAATTCTAAATTTGCGTCCCCTAAAATGTCTGCGCCCGGGGCGAGTTCCCCCTCAACCCCTGTCCTTTAAGACCACCTGTGGTCTTAAGCATCACCTGTGGCCAGAACCACCTTTGGTGGTTCTGGCCTGTTCAATTTGCTTATACTTGCAGCAAGTATTAATTATTATTATATAAGTATTAGAGTAAGTATCTTTCTGCCAACTACGACCTCTTTATTAATTATTATAGATGTTAGACTATTTATTCTAAATTTGTGCCCCCTAAAATGTCTGTGCCCAGGGCGAGTTCCCCCTCAACCCCTGTCCTTTAAGACCACCTCTGGGGAAAGGGTGTTAGAAAACTTGTAAAGAACACAAGCCTAAATGTGTTTTAAAGATGTCTGAAAATTCTGACGATTCTGTTCCGAATTTTCTCCCACTAGTCAGTGGGAAAATAAAGTCTCTTTGTTGAAAGGAGCCATTGCAAATATGGGCCAAAGCTGAGGTTGGACCATTAATTGGATCATTTTATTGATTAATTTGGTCAAAGTTGAGCTGCTTTCACTGCTAAAATTGTCTTTACTTTCTGTTCTTGTTTTGCTGTTAGAAGACGTAGATGGGAATCAAATCCCTTTTCAATACCTTTTTCTTCTTGTTCTGCTTTCCGTTGCCTTATAAAGTTAGTTCTGAGCCAAAGAAAGAAAGCGAGGAGCTCTGCCCTTTATTGATTTGATTAGCCTATTAGAACCACTTAGTTGATACAAACTATATTTTTAATAACGTTATAAAACACATCAAAGTTGCATCTAGACAAAGCTGGTTTTTAGGGAACTGGTAAATGAACCGAAAGTTTGGCCATCTTACAGAATACGTAACAACCTAGATGTCACAATCCTTGGACCACATGAGCACTTTTTGACCTAATGGGGGATGGTGTACCAAGCGGTTAAAAAGTAAAGATAGCCCGTTCCTTTCTTAAGTCTTCACCAGGAGATTTTTCTTCTAGCAATAACGAAGAAAAGTTGTTATTTAGCAAAGACGATACTCGGTTAAATAAAGAAATATTACAGAATACATAAATAAACATTGCACACGCAACAGACAAACATAAATTAAGTAGCAGACTATCCTACTTCCAGAAGACGTCTCTTAGGCCCTACAGCATGCTGATGGAGAGGTAAATATTACAAAAGTAGAATTGGCGTTACGTGAAATGCGACCAATAACAGTAACAATCCTCAGCAAATTTATGAAATTCTTTTTTTTTGAGCTGGTTAAAAAAATAATTAGAAAAGCGAAAATAAGTCAGCATGGTATTGTACATAAATGCAATTCTAAATTTATGGGTTAGTATTTGAATCCAAAACGCAAGGACAATGACTTCATCAGCGCTCACTAGACCTTTCAGTTACAATTAAGGGAATTTGGAGCTATATTGGAGTTTTGATTTAAATATAGGAAGTAAAAAATTAAAACAATTAAATGATTCCTGGAGCTGATCCCTCTCCCCTACTAACTTTTATGATTAAGCTACAACCGATTTGACCTATCTAGCTAAAGCACGAGCATCATAGTCAGCGCAATCGCGCAGCCTAAGTAAAGAACAATGTTGGCACAATGTATTATTTATTATTATTTTTTTGTTTTGGTTTTTAGACCAGGGCACTTCGTTTCGAAGGAGTTGTCGCAGAAACTTCGAATAGGGCTCATTCAATTGGAAATTAGAGTGGCTTGTGCCCTTTTTAATTGTCAACAGTGACTAGGGGGCAACTAACATCTCTTCCACGCCCACCATTTCCCCAAACACATCGAATAAAAATTTTGAGATAGCCATTTTGTTCAGCGTAGTTGATTTCCAGATATAAATTATGTTTTTGAGGGGTACACTCCCCCACAGCACTCAGGGCAAGGGTTGTAAGTTATACCCTGGGGGCATATAAGGTTTTTACAGAAAGTTTTTTCGTAGAAACTTCAAAAAGGGCTCATTCGATTGGGAATTCAAAGGGATAGTGCCCTATTTTAAAGTCAAAAGTGATTGGAGGGCAGCTAACCCCCCTCTCACGCCGACCTTTTCCCCAAACCTCCAATCAAGATTTTTAGATATCCATTTTGTTCAACATAGTCAAAAGTTTTAGAAATTAGGTATTTGAGGATGATAACCCCCTCAGAGCCCTCAGGGCAAGGGTTGTAAGTTATGCCCTGGGGGCATATAAGGTTTTTGTAGATATTGATGCTGTAGAAACTTCAAAAAGGGTTCGTTCAATTGGAAATTAGAAGAGCTCGTGCCTTTTTTAATAGTCGAAAGTGAGTGGAGGATAACTAACACCCTTCTCACACCCACCATTTCCCCAGAGACATCCAATCAAAATTTTGAGATAGCCATTTTGTTTGACGTAGTTAAAAAGTCCAGAAATTATGTTTTTAAGGATGAAACTCCCCCCAAAGCCCTCAGGGCAAGGGTTGTTAGTTATGCCCTGGGGGCATATAAGTTTTTTTATAGAGAGCTTTGTCGTAGAAACTTCAAGAAGGAATCATTCGATTGGAATTTGAAAGGGCTAGTGCACTTTTTAATAGTCGAAAATGATTGGAAGGCAAGTAACCCCCTTCTCACGCCCACCATTTCCCCAAATATATCCAATCAAAATTTTTAGATGGCCATTTTGTTCAACGTAGTTGAAAGGTCTTGAAATTATGTCTTTGAGGATGGCAACCCTCCCACAGCCCTCAGGGCAAGGGTTGTAAGTTATGCCCTGGGGGCATATAAGGTTTTTATAGAAAGCATTGTCGTAGAAACTTCAAAAAGGGCTCATTCGATTGATACTTGAATGGGGTAGTGCCCTTTTTAAAAGCCGGAAGTGATTGGAGGGCAAAATTTTGAGAAAGGAATTTTGTTCAACGTAGTTTAAATTTCTGGAAATTAGGTCGTTGAGGATGACAACCCCCCGCCCCAGCCCTCAGGGCCAGGGTTGTAAGTTATGCCCTGGGGGCATATAAGGTTTTTATTGGAAGTGCTGTCATAGAAACTTCAAAAGGGCTCATTTGATTGGAAATTGAAAGGGCTAGTGTTTTTTTTTAATAGTTGAAAGTGATTGGAGAGCAACTAACGCCCCTTTCACGCCCACCATTTCCCCAAACACATCCAATCAAAATTTTGAGATAACTATTTTGTTTAACGTAGTTGAAAGTTCTGGAAATTAGGTGTTTGAGAATGACAACCCCCTCACAACCCTAAGGGCAAGGGTTGTAATTTATGTCCTGAGGGCATTTAAGGTGTTTAAAGAAGGCGTTGTCGCAGAAACTCAAAAAGTGCTCGTTCGATTGGAAATTGATTGGGCTAGTGCCCTTTTTAATAGTCGACAGTGATTGGAAGGCTTGATATTCTTATAGTAAAGATCGATATGGGTACAATGTACTTTTTTTCTTTTTTTTTTAAACCAAGGAACTTCGTATCGAAGGAGTTGTCGTAGAAACTTCGAAAAAGGCTTATTCGACTGAAAATAGAAAGGGCTAGGGGAGAGTCGGGTACGTTGGGACGCGGGTCCGTTGAGACACGTGTACTTTTGACAGAAAACTTCAAGCTAAAAATCTGCCACTACTCACACCTCAAACATCATCTCTTGGACTATCTGTGGATGTAGTATAGTGGTCGCATGTGAAACTTTCTATCAGAAAATTTTGATAAGAAGTTTTTGTGTGGTTTTTGAAAAATACTTTGCTTTGCGAAATTCTACGGCACTCTTAGGTAAGCAGCTTCTAGAAAATTGCTTATAACCCATTAGATAGAGAAATTTATGAGCTTTTTGATGGTATAAATTTTGTTGCGTTCTTCTTCCATCTAGTGGCTGATCTATTTTTTTTTCGTAAGTTCGTACTGTTAGGGTACTCTGGGACACGTGTTCCGGGGTACACTGGGACAGGCTCAGTTCATTGTGTCCCAGGGTGCCCTTGATTGCTTTAGCCTAGAGAACTTTCAAGAGTATGCTTCTTGTCTTATGTTGACTTCTTTCTTTCGTTTTTCTACTCTCGATGGGCCTTGTGTTATTAGGTAGCTACGACAATCCTAAAAAATACTCCCAGAAATCCAATATTTTACGATCCAGGCCAATCGTATCCTCCTCAACACATAAAATAAATTCCACTATATAAAATAAATTCCAGCAATCATTAAAAAAATGACTTCAAATCTATAATCTATAATCTAAAAATTCATAATAATCCTATACTATTTCTACATTCCCTAAAAATTTACTCAATTTTTTTTTCATAAAACAAACTCCACTAATTCAAATCTCAGTCTTCAAATCTATGATCTCAAATCTAAAACCTACAATCTAAGTCTCAAATACTTCAAATCTAAACTCTATAATTTTTTTTCTTTATATCATAAAAAATCCTATATTACTTCTATATTCCAAAAAACTATCTTCAATCATAAGCTCCATACATTTTAATTATTCAATTAAATTTAAATCTTGCCTAATTTATAAAATTAGAAGAATTTAAACTTCAACTTAATATATTAACTAAAAACTTTCGTTTTAGAATGCCAAAAACGAGGAAAGCTGATCCGTCGCTTTACGTCTGGAATGAGGAGGACATGAAGAAAGCATTAGAAGCTCACCTTTATGGAATGCCACTTCGAGCCGCTGCTGAAGTTTACAATGTCAAGTGGTCAACTCTTTGCACATATGCCACTGCGTTTCGTAACAGAACAGATGAAGAAAAAGAAGAGTTTAGTTACACTCCCACCTATGACAACAGGCGAGTATTTACGATTGAGCAGGAGCTTCAACTTGAAGAGTACATCCTTCAATCAGCCCGAATGCACTATGGTCTCTCCAGGAAGAGAGCCAGAGAGCTTGATTGGCTAATGGCGAAACGAAAAGAACTTGCATATCCGTCAAGCTGGGACACAGAAAATTTTGCAGGCAAAGACTGGTTGTATGGCTTTCTTAGAAAGCATCCTTCGATTTCGCTTCGAAGGCTGGAACCTGCAAGTATGCAGAGAAATCTTGGTTTCAATCACGCTGCTGTTGACACTTTTTACAGGAATCTCGGAGAGGTGTATTCAAAATACAAGTTCCCTGCTATCCGGATCTTCAACCTCGATGAGACTGGGCTCATGAATGTCCAGACCAAGTGTCAAAGAGTGCTGAGGCCGAAGGGAGTAAAGCAGCTTGGTGCTACGACTTCCCAAGAGAGAGAAAAAGCTGGTGACCATATTGGGCACTATAAATGCCATGGGAGGATTTATTCCAGCTATTCTGATTTTCCCACGAGCACGTTTTGTAGAAAGGCTTCTTGATGGAGCCCCCCTCCCCATAAATAACCGAGTCAAACAAAAAACGAGCAGAAATTAACATAAGTTGGGTTCAAAACCCTATCCCTTCCCAAGGCCAGAACATAATTTGCACTTTACTGAAAAAATACAAATGAATGTGCATTGTCAGTTTAATATACATTTACTGATATTTAGTAACCAAAATGTTAATATTATTTGATTTATTAAAGCTTTAAAAGTAAAAACATTTACATTTTTTCAGTAAAGTGCAAATTATGTTATGGCTTTAGGAAGGCATAGGGGTTTTGATCCCTACTCATGTTAATTTCTGCTCGTTTTGAGTTTGACTCGGTTATTTATTGTAATTTCTGTTCATTTTGGGTTTCATTTATTTATCGATGCTGATTTGTGGTAGTATCATGCTTGGTTGATTATTTGATTTGATTTCTGCTCATTTTTGGTTTAATGGAGTTCTTTACTTTTCTTTGAAAAGCTTATATAGTGAAAAGCTTTTTTTAAATTAATTATTATAAAAAGCAAATTTTTTATTTTCAATAATTTCTTGTTTTTCAGTGATTCCATTTCTTTCCTGTCTGCAGATGTAGAGGGTGGGTGTATCCATATCCATTTTTGAAAGTTTTAAAACAAGAAAATCTTATACTGAACTGATAGATTTTAGGAAGTAAAAGACCCTTACCTATCAGGGAAAACAATTTGACCTGAGCAAACGTGGCGAATTAAAAAGTATGGTACATTTTCGCAATTTTTCGATTAACTAGGCTCGCCTATTTACTTGATGATAAAGTTTTGAAGGCGATATATTTGTATAAGTATTAATGTGGAATATATTAGAAGTGTAATGGACCCTAATTTATATGTTTTTTTAGATTAAAAATGAATATGGATCAATTAGAAAATAAATCATCTGTTCAAAGTAAAGAATGAAGTTGAAACTTAAAACGAGCAATAGTTTTAAAGTTATTTACTAATTTTCTCTGCAAATTATTGGGGAGGGGGAAGCTGCCCCTTCTTTTCCCCCCCCCCCTCAACCACACCACTAGCAGTATGGCCTTTGAAAGTGGAATGTTATGCATAATATTTTTTTGACAGCCTTAAACCGGGTTTATTATCTTAGAACTTTCGCTCTGTAAGATTCTAGCCCTAGTCGAGCCAACACTTCTGTTTTGTTGCCCAAATATCCAAATATTCCTCCTTAGTGGCTTGATCTGTCTGAGTCTATAGTGTGTTGATGTTTTTACACAGATTGGGTCTTTAATAATTTTGGCTCGGTAGCATTTTGGCCCTAGTCGGCCAACATTTTGCTTTGTGACAAGGAATGATAGGAAATGGCCCTTCTCTGTGGCACGATCTCTTCTTTTAGGTACAACCAGCACTAAGGTTTTGAAGTATTTTCAGCTAAGTCCCCTCCCGACATTGTATGACCACTGGTTTAGTGGAGTCAACGTGGGAAAAAGAAAAAACAATAAAAAAAAAACAAAATAAACACGTATTGATGACAAACCTCGGCTGAAGATTTTATGGATTAATATAAGCCTTGTAAATTTTCCACATTTAGAATCAGCATAAATTTAATTCTTTGGATGCATGTTTATTTTTTAAGTTTTGGTTACTCTTGCCAGAGATTGCTCTTAACTTACAGTTCACCATCACAGATTACTGATTTTTTTTTAAGTAACACTTATTACTAATTCAAAAATTCAGATTTGCAAACCATAAAATCATTTTCAGTGATACTCTAATGTTAAACAATAGAAGCAAAGGGAAAACTTAATTTTTTGCTGGAATCATAGGGAGCTCTTTTTCCTTTTGGAGCTCTCTATTATTCTATTTTTTTCTGTAGTCAAGGCAAGAAATAAACTTAAATATATCTTAGAAGATTTCTTGTAAAATTTATTCACAGTTTCAAGAAGACAAAAGAAAAAGAAGAAAAGGAAACTAACCTGGACAAGAATAGAAACTCCAACCAAGCCGTTTGGTCTGTGGGACGCCTCACTACCGTTTCTGTATAAATCAGCATTATATCCATACATCTGGATCTACGGATAGAAGAAAAAACTGGTGTGAAGTAAAGGAAGTTGCAGGAAAATTTGATCGAAGTGCAAATTCCATCAAATTCCATGTTTATTTTTAATATAGATATTTCACTGTATTGCACACAAGCTGAGTTAAAAAAAAAAAAAAAAAAAAAAAAAAAAAAAAAAAAAACGCTTAAAAGGAAATAATGCATAAATTGGATGCTTTTCAATTCATTTGTATTTTATAAATTAGGTTACATGTATGTATATATAACCAAAACTGGAAGTACAAATTCCATGTTTTTTTTAAATATAGATATTTCACTGTATTTACAAACTAGCTTAGTTAAAAAAAACCGCTTAAAAGGAAATACTACATGAATTGGATGCTTTTCAAATTCATTTTTTTATTTGTTACATTAGGGTACATCTGTGTATATATAACCGAATGTATGTGTGTCTGTCTGTGTGTCTTGTATGTGTTTTTACACTGTTCAACCGATCGCCAAGAAACTTCAAGAAGCTATTGAGTACACTCTTGCAAAGGTTCTAGTTCTAACCCCTCCCCCACCTTAAGGCTCTCTTAATACTTTTCACACTGAATGAAATTTAAGACCCTTCTATACAAATAATTGACAGCATAAAGTTAGTATCTGTCTACCCCTTCCCATGAAATGTATCTTTTATACATTTTTATCAACCACACCTTCCTTTACCCAACCGATGCGATAGGTAGGAAGTGGTGATTTCTCAATTTCCCGTTAAGCATAAACTTGGCAGGATATGTTCCTTATCTTAATAAAAAGTTTTATTTCGAAACTTTGTATTTGCGTCTTAATATATTTTTACTAAATTCCAAATTGACTTAATTCGAAGCTTTACCACAATACTCCCCATTTAAAGAAGAGTTGCCCACAACTCTCAATACTTTACTTTTAAAAACAACTTAATTTTGTTTACAGCTATTATGCTGCCATCTTTGGGTCATTATGTGCATATACCCTAAATGGGTTTCCTTAGGGTCATGTTTCTGGTCCAATATAGGCCATGTTCTTTTTTGTCGAAGGATTTCAATTGGAAATTCATCCTTGTTTCTCTTTTTCTCTGTCTCTAGGACTGAAAAATACTCTTTTCACCCTTTTCATATGCATCTTCTGTTTTAGCTTGACCCCAAGCGGTCTTAAGCATTATATTAGTGGTTCTGCTTAAATTAGATTTAAAGTTATATTCAAATGTTTATGAATTATTTGACTTTAAATTTAATTCCCATTACAATTTAATTTGTCTGTGTTATGTGGTTGATATACCGTTTGTTTTTGGCTTTAGAAATGCCTTGGATAAATTACAAATAACATTTTTGGTTTTTTAAATTTTCACATATTTTTCCAGCACAAAGCATTTTCACATATTTCAATAATATAAGCTATTTAGGCTATGTAGCACATTATCTAGGCCTAAATTAAGTTCTGATTTTTATCTCACTTTACGATGAACTGTTAGCAAAGTCTGTAATACTGCATACAGTTTCCAAAATATCAGTTGATCAGGTATGGTTTGGTTTCTGATGGTATGAGATGTTAGTATCAGGATACATTTGAAGTGGCTTCAAAATTTGTTACTTTCCAAAAATGCGTCAAAAAATAATTGAAAAAAAATGGATCTGAAAGGATGTTACGAAAAGTTTGATTTCCAAAAAAAAGCTAAGGCTGTATCTAAAATAAATATTCACATTAGACTACATAATAATCATAATTTTTTACCAATATATAGTAGTAAGAAAAACTCAAAATTTGCATATGTCACTGTATCCTTTTTTTTTAACAAAATTTGGTTACTTATAATTATTTTCTCCTTTTAATATATAAGTTTTAATCACTTAACAGATTTTTTAACACTAAAAATATTTATACGTTGACTCGAAGTCAAACATTTATATATAGCGTTAAATCACTAGTTAAAACTTAAAGTAAATAAAAATATAGTACATACATATAAGCATTGTGTAATAACTTACACAAGTATTTTTTTTAAGTCGCAAAACTAGATATGTTATTTAACTACTGGTTAAAACTTAAAGCATTTAAAAAAATAAAACACGGTATAGACTAGCATCGGAATTAATTCCAATTAGTTTTTTGTTAATTGCTTATAAAGTATTATTGTAGAATACTTCTTGAGTGATATAAAAAGCAAAATAAAAAAAACTAAAATCTCAACATATTAATTCACTATATTTACATGGATAGTTTTGGTTATATTTATATATATATAATAATAGAAGTTATGTTGATACATAACTTAATTGTTAAAAATAAACATTGATTACGTACCCTAACAATTTATTTAGTCACTGCAATATTTGTTCTTTTTACAACTTTTAAATAAGTCCGTCAAGACTTTTATCTGATAAGTAGTAACTGCAATTTAATATATATATAAAACCAATCAATCCGAATCTTAGATTTATGCACTATAATTTAAAACTGTGATTAGCCTCTATATAAGGGCTTGGCAATAGTTCAAATAACATGATTTTGCTATTAAAATTTACATATTTAAAAATTTTCATATGATAACAATTCCATATTTATGAAGGGTTTGCAAAATATCTTTATAACTGTATACATTTTCTCAACAACTTCTGCTACCACAGTATTGCTTTTCCAGACACAATTATAGACTTTTTTTTGATATCTTTCTTAAAACTTTGGTCCTATTTCGAACCCACTTGTGTAATTAACTGTCATTAGCTTACTATATGCCTGTTCGTTTATACAAACTTTTGAGCTTTTTAATTCTTTTCGAATTTTAGGTACTTGATACAGTTTTATAACATTTTTGCCTCAGTAATCTCTCTTTTTTAGCTTTAATGTTCTTTTGGGATAAGGCTCCATTTACAGCTTAGGTCTGATAAGTTAAAAATTTTTGCTGTTCACCTTATACCTGTTATGCCATTATCAATTGACTCTTGCCTGTACTCTGAAGGTTTGCTTACCAGGGCTGCCTGCTGGTAGCTCCTAATAACGTTTCCAGGTCCTCTTGTCATGGGCTACACCTAAAAGGACTATTATGAACCTGCACACACAATAATTAATTATTTATAGTATTGCCACACTTTTTTTTGTGGCCACAGTTTCCTCTTGGGCTATTCTTTTATCAGAAAAGTGGCCCTTCTGCAGAAAAATACCGTGCCTTCATGGGTCACAGTAATTTATTTTTAGACATACAAGTGACAATGATTATTTTCACTTTAACTTCCCAACTTTTAGTGGTCTTGTCTGAGGTTTCTAATTCAACTTAGGTTAATAGCGACGAAGACCACACTGCCTTTCCATAACAAACAACAAAAGTACGAAGAACAATAGGGAAATCTTTTTGCAAGACAGTGGAGATAATTTGAATAAATATTTCGGCCCTATGTCCAAGGGCCGTCTTCAGCAAGACAGAAATATGAAAGAAAAAAGACTCATAACAACATGCGACCAATAAAACCAAAAAATAATTTTTTTTTTCAAAGCAGTCCTAGCATCCTTACTTCAGCGAAGTTCAACCAGGACTGATAAAAAGTAAGATAAAACAAGGCGATTCAATGAGATGAAAGAAAAATAAATTAAAAACACGTTCTTATTGCTAATCCAGCCTTTTTGGCAGCTAACCTCAAAGGTCTGTTTGTGACTGGTTCTGTGTTAATGTCTATCGGTTTTTTTTAAATATTTTGTAAGATCATTTTTAATTAAATTTGTGTATAGAGCATTTAGTGTATATTCCCCTAAGTCGCTATTTAAGCAAATATTATTATTAATCTTAAGTCAATTTCAATTAATTCTCGGACTACCTGCTTTATGCCTAGGTCATTGCGAATAAGGGCGGATTCATCAAAAAGTATATTGTGGTTAGGATTTTCAAAAATATGGCTGCCTAATGCAGAATCATATGAAACACTGGAAATATTAGAATTTAGAGCTTTGACTATATCATCTTTATGCTGTTGTATGCGCTTTTCTAAATTCTGGTCTGTTCTACCTATATAATATTTGCCACCAAGCTTTTTTAAGATTTATAGTGATTTTTGGGATGTAAGGGAGGTAAATTATCTTTAAGGGCTTGTCAGAAATCTCACTTGGTAAACTATCATTAATTTTACGGGAATGTATTTTCAGTATACAGTTAATTACACTATTAATAAATAAAATAGGATACCCATTTCCAAAAAATATGTCCTTGATAAAGTTTAATTCTGCTGTGATGTGGGAATCAGAACAAATGTTTAGGGCACGATCGACGAGGGATATTATGACTGCTCTTTTAGCTTTTGGGGGGTGGTTTGATTTAAAATGCAAATATCTATTATTTTGTGTTAGTTTTCTATAAATAGTAAAATTTAGTTTATCGAAGCTACGAATAACTAGCACATCTAGGAATGGGATTTTATTTGCGATTTCGATTTCTAAAGTAAACTGTAAATTTCTATCGTATGTATTAAGGTAATCTAAAAACCCTTAAGCTCATTTTCCCCATATTTCAAGAGTGAAATTACGATGTAGCGTCCTCAAAAGATTTGTTTCAAATATACGAATCTAATGCCCAATTTTCAATATGTTCCACATAAATATTCGCCAGTAACCCGGAGAGGGGCGCGCCCATCGCTAAGCCATTAATTTGCTGGTAAAAAAAATTACGGAATTGGAAATACATTGAGTATTTGTTACAGAGTTTAACCAAAGTCATTAAGACTTCGCAATCTATTCCTGCTGCTGAAGCTTCTATTAAGTGATAATTTTCTTTGATTTTATTTTCTAATAACTGTTCAGATGCTGTGACATCAATATTTGTATAAATTGAAACAATGTCAAAGCTACTTATAATTGTATTTTCTGAAATATTTGCGTTTTTGAGTTTTTCAACTAAATCTACCGAATTACATATATATGATTTTTGAGAGTAAATCAAAGGTTTAAAGGCTGTGCATAACCATTTCCAAATATTGGATGTGGGGGCTTTCGTACAAGCTACTATGGGCCTTAAAGGAATGCCTTTATTGTGTAATTTTGGTAGACCATAAAACTTTGGGCAAAAGCTACCGCGGGGAAAAATTTATTGTATAGCTTTGGAGTAATTTTACCATTTTGTTTTAAACTTTTTAATTCATTTATAATTTTGTTTGCAAATTGATCAGTATGATCGAGGGTTGTAGTTCTATATGCTGTCTCGTCATTTAGATGAGAATAAATTTTTGTATCGTAATCTGTCGTATCCATGACAACCACGGAATTGCTTTTATCTGCTTTATTTATAATAATGGATGAATATTTACGGAGATTAGATAGTATTTTTAGGTCGTACAAATTATCTGGTTTTTTATTGGCGGGAAAATTAATCTTTTTTTGATTGTTGTAAAGGGTATCTATAAGACTAGCCTTAACTTCATCAGGGTTGGGTATAGATGTATAAAATTTGTGCACAGAGGATTCTAGAGAGGAAATTAAATCTGCCACAGGGACATGTCCTAGAAGAAAAAAATTTTTGGACCTTTTTCGAGAATTTGAATTTCCTTTGGTTCAAGCGTTCTAGAGGATAGATTAACAACAGCCGGCCCAGAAGTGAATCTTGGAGTGTAAGTAGAGCTATTCCTCCAAAATTCATATCTGAGGTTTTCCAATTTCTTAATAAGTCGTCCCCTTCATAAGCAGAAATCATGATTAAACAAATTGCTTTCCAATCTAGCAGCCTGGCTAAAATCAACAGAAGACACATTTTGAAATAAGAATTTTTCTAAGGATTTTCTTTCAGATGATATAGTATATCTTTTTTGTTTTTTGTCTTCAATGATATGTGTTAATGTTTTAAATTGAAGTGTACGAGCAAATTGCTCTTCTTTCCGGGTGTTTAAGTGTAATCTGAATCTTAAAGACTTGGGAATAAGATTTTCCCTAAATTTATTCTCATTTAAATGACAAGACAACTTATAGAAATACAACCAACAATGATACTGATCAATTTGTAAAAAAAATTATATATGAACTAAAAAGATAAAAACAAAATAGTGAAACTACTCCACAGCTATGCAAAAGATTTTTCCCCCGCGGTAAGTCTTGATCAATGTTTTGTGGTCTACCAAAATTAGATAAGCATGGCATTCCTAAAAGGCCCATAGTAGCTTGTACGAAAGCCCCCACATTCAATATTAGGATATCGTTATGTACAGCCTTTAAACCTTTGCTTTACTCTCAAAAATCATATATATGTAAATCGGTAGATTTAGTTGAAAAACTCGAAAACGTAAATATCTCAGAAAATAAAATTATAAGGAGCTTTGACATTGTTTCAATGTATACAAATATTGATGTCACAGCATCTGAAAAGTTAGTAGAAAATAAAATCAAAGAAAATTGTCACTTAATAGAAGCTTCATCTGCAGGAATAGATTGTGATGTTTTAATGACCTTGGTTAAACTCTGTAACAAATACTCAATGCATTTCCAATTCCGTAATTCTTTTTACCGGCAAATTAATGGCTTAGCAATGGGCGCTCCCCTCTCCGGGTTACTGGTGAATATTTATGTGGAACATATTGAAAATTGAGCATTAAATTCGTATTTTTTTAAACATATCTTTTGGGGACGCTACATGGATGACTTAATTTCACTCTGGAACTATGGGGAAAATGAGCTTAAGGGTTTTTAGATCACCTTAATACATACGATAGAAATTTACAGTTTACTTTAGAAATCGAAATAGCAAATAAAATCCCATTCCTAGATGTGTTAGTTATTCGTAGCTTCAATAAACTCAAATTTACTATTTATAGAAAACCAACACAAAATAATAGATATTTGCATTTTAAATCAAACCATCCCCCACAAGTTAAAAGAGCAGTCGTAATATCCCTCGTCGATCGTGCCCTAAACATTTGTTCTGATTCCCACATCCCAGTGGAATTAAACTTTATCAAGGACATACTTTTTGGAAATGGGTATCCTATTTTATTTATTAATAGTGTAATTAACTGTAGACTTACTTTTGACTTGACTTGTGTCTCCTGCCGGGCGCTGCTTGGCGTAGAGAGTGAAGTCTGCCTCCTCCATCCACTTCGGTCCATGGCAAGCGTTTGCACATCGCTCAACCTGATATTTGCCATCGTCAGGAACTCAGACAGGCTGTCAGACCATCGTTTCTTCGGTCGGCCGTTAGGTCGCTTCCAACCGGCTTTGAAAGGGTCGAAGTCATGGATCGTTTTCGCAGGTATGTGTGGAGGCATTCGAAGTAGGTGTCCGAACCATCGTAGTGTTCGCTCGGCTGCTTGGGTCGAAAACCAAGACTGCTTGGTGAGCTGCAGCAGCTTCTCATTGCTGACAAAGTCGAACCATCGTAGACCTTCGATCCTCCTCAGGCTCTTCGACTGAAAGACAATTGCATTGAGGGTTGCGGCTGAAGCTTGCCACGTCTCAGCTCCATAGAGCA
The DNA here is from genome assembly GCF_049724085.1 of Artemia sp. Qi Xiang Cuo. Taxonomy (NCBI): domain Eukaryota; kingdom Metazoa; phylum Arthropoda; class Branchiopoda; order Anostraca; family Artemiidae; genus Artemia; species Artemia sp. Qi Xiang Cuo. Next base: position 33,562,888 of record NC_142797.1, read on the forward strand.
TCACAGAGCCGACGAGGGCGTTGAGAATCCGCAGCTTCGTTGTGCGACTGATGTTTGGTTTTCGCCAGAGGTGACGGTTCAGTCTGCCCATGGCAGAAGACGCTTTGGATATTCTTGCTTGTAGTTCAGAAAGAAGCAAGCCATCTGAAGAAATTATGGAGCCCAGGTAGGTGAACCTTTGGACAACTTCGATGCTAGTGGTGCTATCCAGGCTAACTGAAGGATTGGCAGCAGGAGAGGATGGGTATATGGCCATAATTTTCGTTTTAGTCCAGTTTATCTGCAGTCCTACTTTTGCAGCCTCTTCTCGTAGGATTCGAAGCGCTTCCAGCAACTGCTCCATGGAGTCCGCCAGAATGGCCAAGTCATCGGCAAAATCAGCATCTGTAATGACACGATTTCCAAACTTGAGTCCAAAGCTGAGACGTGAAGTAGTCCTTGTCATAACGTAGTCTATGATGACATTGAAGAGCTCTGGGGCAACTGCATATCCTTGGCACACTCCTGTCGTGATTCGGAAGAACGGGCTGCGCTGGCCGTTCACTCGAACACAGCTCTTCGTCCCATGGTGTAGAGCTTTGAAGAGTCTGCAGTATTTCTTAGGGAGGCCTCTCGATTCTAGAATCCGCCAAAGAGCTTCTTGGTCCACTGAGTCGAACGCAGCACGGAAGTCGACGAAGGTAAAAAAAGCTCTTTGTCGGAACTCCGTGGCTTTTTCTATGATTTGTCGGATCGTAAAAATCTGCTCGATGGTTGAACGGTCCGACATGAAACCAGCTTGTTCCTGTCGCCGGATTTTACGAATGATATTTCGACATCGATGTAGCAGGACTATTGAGAAAAGTTTTCCCGGGACAGACAGTAGGGTTATTCCACGATAGTTCGAGCAGTCGCTTCTAGAACCTTTCCTCTTCCATAAAGGGATAATGACACCCTTCCGCCAATCTTCGAGAATTATCTCGGTTAGCCAGATTTTAGAGAACAGGGTGTGGAGAAACAGGAGCATAACAGGACCTGCATATTTTAGCAGCTCCGCACTCAGGCCACAGATACCGGCAGCTTTATTGTTCTTGAGCCTTTTTACTGCATTTCCAATTTTTGAGGGGCTGAAAGGCTCGTCTGGAGGAGCATCTGTTTCGGATCCTGGACTGCCAGGGTGGCTGGGACTATCAGTAGGAGGCATAGACGGGCTAGTGTTGTTCAGGAGTGAGCAGAAGTGGTCCTTCCACCGCTCGAGGCAAGAACCCTCATCAGAGAGAAGTGTCCCATCCCTGGATAGGACGGGTCCCAATGCTGGTGTTTTATTTTCTGTGAGATCGCGGAGGTGCTTGAACAGGCTACCCATGTCTTTCTTTTTTGCTGCTAGTTCCATTTCATTCACAAATAATTTTAGAATCATAAAGTTTCTAAATTCTGGTAATGATAAAACCCCAGTTACTCGCCAAAGAGGGGTCTATCAAATACCATGCGATTGTGGCAAATATTATATAGGTAGAACACACCAGAATTTAGAAAAGCGCATACAACAGCATAAAGATGTAATAGTCAACGCTCCAAATTCTAATATTTCCGCTGTTTCATCTGATTCTGCATTAGGCAGCCATATTTTTGAAAATCCTAACCACAATATACTTTTTGATGAATCCACCCTTATTAGCAATGACCTAGGCAAAAAGCAGGTAGTCTGAGAATCAATTGAAATCAGACTTAAGATGAATAATAATATTTTCCTAAATAGGGACTTGGGGGAGTATACACTAAATGCTCTATACAAAAATTTAATTTAAAATTATCTTACAAAATATTTTAAAAAACCGATAGACATTAACACAGAGCCGGTCACAAAAAGACCTTTGAGGTTAGCTGCACAAAAAGGCTGGATTAGCAATAAGAACGTGTTTTTAATTTATTTTTCTTTCATCTCATTGAATCGCCTTGTTTTACCTTACTTTTTATCAGTCCTGACTCCTGGTTGAACTTCGCTGAAGTAAGGATGCTAGGACTGCTTTTAAAAAAAAAAATTACTTTTTGGTTTTATTGGTCGCATGTTATTGTGAGTCTTTTTTCTTTCATATATTTTTGTCTTGCTGAGGACGGCCCTTGGACAAAGGGCCGAAATATTCATTCAAATTATCTCCACTGTCTTGCAAAAAGATTTCCCTATTGTTCTTCGTACTTTTGTTGTTTGTTAGGGAAAGGCAGTGAGGTCTTCGTCGCTATTAACCTAAGTCGAAGTCGAAACCTCAGACAAGACCGCTAAAAGTTGGGAAGTTAAAGTGAAAATATTCATTGTCACTTGTATGTCTAAAAATAAATTACTGTGACCCATGAAGGCACGGTATTTTTCTGCAGAAGGGGCACTTTTCTGAAAAGAGAAAAGCCCGAGAGCAAACTGTGGCCACAAATAAAAAAAAAGTGTGGCAATAATATAAATAATTAATTAATGTTTGTGCAGGTTCATATTAGTCTTTTTAGGTGTAGCCAATGACAAGAGAATCTGGAAATGTTGTAAGGAGCTACCAGAAGGCAGCCCTGGTAAGCAAACCTTCAGAGTACAGGCAAGAGTCAATTGATAATGGCATAACAGGTATAAGGTGAACAGCAAAAATTTTTTACTTATCAATCTAAGCTGTAAATGAGGCCTTTTCCAAAAGGGTTATTAAAGTTGAAAAAAAAGAGAGATCACAGGCAAAAACGTTATAAAACTGTCTCAAGTACCTAAAATTCGAAAAGAATTAAAAAGCTCAAAAGTCTTAATAAACAAACAGGCTTATAGTAAGCTAATGACAGTTAATGAAACAAATTGGTTCGGAGTAGAACCAAGGTTGTAAAACAAAGATAAGAAATGTCTATAGTCATATCTGGAAAAGTTGTCTAGTGGTAAGAAATGTTGTTGAGAAAACATGTACAGTTATAAAGTTACTTTGAAAACCCTTTATAAATACAGAATTGTTATCGCATAAAAAAATTGTAAATATGTAAATTTTAATAGCAAAATCATGTTATATGAACTATTTCCAAGCCCTTATATAGAGGCTAATCACAGTTCTCAATTATAGTGTATAAATTTATTAGTTAGGTTTGATTTTTTTTTTTTTTTATATTTTAATTGCAGTTAAGACTTATCAGATAAAAGTCTTGACGGACTTATTTAAAAGTTGTAAAAAGAACAAATATTGCAGTGACTAAATAAATTGCTAGGGTACGTAATTAATGTTTGTTTTAACAATTAAGTTATGTATCAACATAACTTCTGTTATTATATATATATATATATATATATATATATATATATATATATATATATATATATATATATATATATATATATATATATATATATATATATATATATATATATATATATATATAATAACAGAAGTTATGTTGATACATAACTTAATTGTTAAAAACAAACATTATTTACGTACCCTAACAATTTATTTAGTCACTGCAATATTTGTTCTTCTGCAAGTCCGTCAAGACGTTTATCTGATAAGTCTTAACTGCAATTTAAAATATAAAAAAAAAATCAAGCCTAACTAATAGATTTATACACTATAATTGAGAACTGTGATTATATATGTATATATATATATATATATATATATATATATATATATATATATATATATATATATATATATATATATATATATATATATATATATATATATATATATATATATATATATATATATATATATATATATATATATATATATATATATATATATATATATATATATATATATATATATATATATATATATATATATATATATATATATATATATATATATATATATATATATATATATAACCTAAACTATCCATGTAAATATAGTGAAATAATATGTTGAGAGTTTTTTTTTTTTTTTTTGCTTTTTATATCACTCAAGAAGTATTCTACAATAATACTTTATAAGCAATTAACAAAACGCTAATTGGAATTAATTCCAATGCTAGTCTATACCGTGTTTTATTTTTTTAAATACTTAAAGTTTTAAGCAGTAGTTAAATATCCTATCTAGTTTTGTGACTTGTGTAAGTTATTATACTTGTGTAAGTTATTACACAATGCTTATATGTATATACTCTGTTTTTATTTACTTTACGTTTTAACGAGTGATTTAATGCTATATATAAATGTTTGGCTTCGAGTCATCTCTCCACGATGTTCTGGTCTTTCGCTCGCCCTGGTAGAAAAAAAGAAGAAAAAAGGAGACACATCAGCGCTACCCATGCAAAAAAGTGATTTTCCTTGGTGTTCAAGGTGGAGGACTGTACTTATCCTAAAAAAGGTATTCGACCATGTTGATTGCAATGGGGCACTTTATCTCGTTCCGACGTCTATTTCAAGGAGTTTCAGGCTATTTTTGAATCAGCATAAATTTGTTTTCGCCACAAACTTTTACTTTTATTGAAGATTAACCGAAATAGTTACCATTCCAGATTCAGTGTCAGGTGGCTATTTTTTCTCACTAGGCAGTTTTTTTTTATCAAAAAGTGTTTTTCAACTTTTGGTTACTATGGGCTGTGATTTACCCTTAACTAGGTTGCAGCTACTGTTGCAACCATGAATTGCGAGATTATTAGATTGTACCTACTGCAGCAACCATTACTTGGAACTTTAAACCTTTCGGCCATGTCAAATGAATTGCCTATCTCAGAAGTTTTATTTGTCAGTATTATGCTGTTTCCTGGCATTAAAAAGCAGAAACCAGCACCTTCCTGGGCCACGATCTCTTTTGCTGCATAAAGGGACACAATCCTGTCTTTCTCTGTTTGTGTGTCTAATTCTATTTGTTTGCATGTCTGGGTTGGTGTTTGCAAGTCCGAGAATTTGTCTTTGTTGGTTTGAATGTCTAAAGTGTCTGTCTTTCTCTGTTTGTGTGTTTGATTCTAATTTTTTTCTATATCTGGATTGGTGTTTGCAAGTCCAAGAATTTGTCTTTGTTGGTTTGAATGTCTAAAGTGTCAGTCTTCTCTGATCTTTAGTGACAGAGATAAATTGATATTCTATTTTTAAATATGGCTTCTCTGATCTTTAGGTCAGAGAGGTAAATTGATATTCTATCAAAGCCATAATAGTGTAGCTAGGAACACCTTCGACATGAAGACAGATTGAATATATTTAACGCGGAAAAAAGGAACACGCAGAAATTACGTTTAGGGATCATTTGGGCGAAACAGTTTGAGACATTTTAGAAGATGATTTGGTCAAAGTAGTTTGAGACACTTTAGAAGATGATTCGGGGTGAGACTCTATGGTCGTTATAATACACAAGTTCCATTTGAGCAGTGTTGTGAGGTCCCCTACCCCAACCCCAAAGGGCCCCTTCCCCCCAAAGGGCACCCAGGCCCCTAAAGGTCCACCGGGCCCTCAAAGGCCCCCGAGCCCCCAAAGACTCCCCGGGGCCCCAAAGGCCCCCCCAGGCCCCCACATTTTTTTTAATACTTTTTTGAATCAATTTGTTTGTATGTCTGGGTTGGTGTTTTCTAGTCCAAGTGTTTGCCTTTGTTGGTTTGTATGTCTAAAGTGCCCGTCTTTCTCTGTTTACATGTCTGAATCTATTTGTTTGTATGTCTGGATTGATGTTTGCAAGTCCAAGACTTTGTCTTCGTTCGGTTGAATGTCTAAAGTGCCTGTCTTTCTCTGTTTGCATGTCTGAATCTATTTGTTTGCATGTCTGAGTTAGTGTTTCCAAGATCAAGAATTTGTCTTTGTTGGTTTGTATGTCTAAAGTGCCTGTCTTTCTCTGTTTACATGTCTGAATCTATTTGTTTGCATGTCTGGGTCGGTGTTTGCAAGTCCAAGTATTTTTGTATATTGGTTTGAATGTCTAAAATGTTTATCTTTATCTGTATGTGAGTTTTATTCTATTTGCTTGAATGTCTTGGTTGTTTTTTGCAAGTCAAAGAAGCTATCTCTGTTTCTATGAATATCTAAATTGTCTCTCTTTCTCTGTTTGTGTGTCTGTTTCTATTTGTTTGCATGTTTGGGTTGGTGTTTCCAAGTCCAAGTATTTCTCTTTGTTGGTTTGAATGTCTAAAGTGACTGTCTTTCTCTGTTTGTGTGTCTGATTCTATTTGTTTGTATGTCTGGATTGGTGTTTGCAAGTCAAAGTATTTTTCATTGTTTGTTTGAATGTCTAAAGTGTCTGTCTTTTTCTGTTTATGATTCTGCTTCTATTTGTTTGCATGTCTGGGTTGGTGTTTGCAATCCCAAGCATTTGTCTTTGTTGGTTTGAATGTCTAAAGTGTCTGTCTTTTTCTGTTGGAATTTCTTATTCCAATTGTATATATGTCTGGATTAATGATTTAATGTCTTAGAAATTGTATCAACCGATTTGAATTTAAGAATTATCCTATTTTTTCTGTTTGTATGTTTGATTCTATTTGCTTACATGTCTGGGCTTATGTTAGCATGTCCAAGAAATTGTCTTTATTGGTTTGAATGTCTAAAGTGTCTTTCTTTCTCTGTTTGTATGTCTGATTCTATGTGTTTGCATGTCTGGGTTGTTGTTTGCAAGTCCAAGAATTTGTCTTTGTTGTTTTGAATGTTTAAAGTGTCTGTTATTCTCTGTTTGTGTGTCTGATTCTATTTGTTTACATCTCTGGGTTAGTGTTTGCAACTCCAAGAATTTGTTTTTGTTGGTTTGAATGGCAAAAGTGTCTGTCTTTCTCTGTTTGTGTGTCTGATTCTATTTGTTTTCATGTCTAGGTTGGTGTTTGAAAGTCTAAGACTTTGTCTTTGTTGGTTTGAATGTCTAAAGTGTCGGTCTTTCTCTGTTTGTGTGTCTGATTCTATTTGTTTGCATGTCTGGGTTGGTGTTGGCAATTCCAAGTATTGTTATTTGTTGGATTAAATGTCTAAAATGTCTATCTTTCTCTGTTTGTGTGTCTGATTCTATTTGTTTGCATGTATGGGTTGGTGTTTACAAGTCCAAGAATTTGTCTTTGTTGGCTTGAATGTCTAAAGTGTCTATCTTTCTCTGTTTGTGTGTCTGATTCTTTTTGTTTGCATATCTGGGTTGGTCTTTGCAAGTCTAAGTATTTGTATTTGTTTGTTTGAATGTCTAAAGTGTCTGTCTTTATCTGTTTGTGTGCCTGATTCTAGTTGTTGCATGTGTGGGTTAGTGTTTATAAGTCCAAGAATTTGAGTTTGATAGTTCGAATGTCCAAAATGTCTGTCTTTTTCCGTTTGTGTGTCTGTTTCAATTTGTCTGCATGTCTCGGTTGATGTTAACAACTCCAAGAATTTGTCTTTGTTGGTTGGAATGTCTAAAGTGTCTGTATTTTTCTGTTTGTGTGTCTGATTCTATTTGTTTGCATGTCTGGGTTGGTGTTTGCAAGTCGAAGAATTTGTCTTTGTTGGTTTGAATGTCTAAAGTGTCTGTTTTCTCTGTTTGTGTGTCTGATTCTATTGTTTTGCATCTTTGGGTTGGTTTTTGCAAGTCCAAGTATTAGTCTTTGTTGGTTAGAATGTCTAAAGTTTCTGTCTTTCTCTGTTTGTGTGTCTTATTCTATTTGTTTGCATGTCTGGGTTGGTGTTTGCAAGTCCAAGAATTTGTCTTTTTTGGTTTGAATGCCTAAAGTGTCTCTCTTTCTCTGTTTGTATGTTTGATTCTATTTGTTTGTATGTCCGAGTTGGTGTTTGCATGTCAAACTATTTTTCTTTGTTGGTTTGAATGTCTAAAGTGTCTGACCTCCTCTGTTTGTGTTTGATTCTATTTGTTTGCATGTCTGGGTTGGTGTTTGTAAGTCCAAGAAATTTGTCTTTGTTAGTTTGAATGTATAAAATATCTATGTTTCTCTGTTTTGCTGTTTAATTATATTTGTTTGCATTTCTGGGTTGGTGTTTACAAGTCCAAGAATTTGTCTTTGTTGGTTTGAATGTCTATAGTGTCTGTCTTTCTCTGTTTGTGTGTCTGATTCTATTTGTTTGCAGGTCTGGGTTGGTGTTTGGATGTCCAAGTATTTGTGTTTGGTGGTTTTAATATCGAAAGTGTCTGACTTTCTCTGTTTATGTGTTTTATTCTAGTTTTTTGGATGTCTAGGATAAGTTTTGCGATCTCAATACCCTTTCATTTATGATTTATATGTCCTACATTGACTATCTTTTTCTTGTTTAGTTTCTGATTATTTTTGTTTGTATGTTTGGGTTGGTGTTTGCAAGTCCATCAATTTGTCTTTTTTTGTTTGAATGTCTAAAGTGTCTGTCATTCTCTGTTTGTGTGTCTGATTCTATTTGTCTGCATGTCTGGGTTGGTGTTTGCAACTCCAAGTATTTGTCTTTGTCGGTTTGAATGTCTAAAGTGTCTTACGTACGCACACACACGGAAACATCAAAACCATGGGGTTCTCCGACCTGCTGAATCTTAAAGTGTAATATTCTTCAAATTTTCGGAAAGTGTGTTTTTTCTTCAAAATTTACGAAATGTATTTGCATATCTTTAAAACCTGACAAATTGGGATTGAGTAAAGTTTTAAAGCTAAAAACAATTTTGTTGTATTTCATCTAAGCAGAAGATCTATGTTGCAAGGTTTTAATTTTATAACACACAGACTTGATGAGGTGGCGAACAAGATATGTGATGAGATCTAATAAGTAAGTCAAAGGAATTCAGAAAAGACAGGATTCGTGGCATTATTATTGCAACCGTTCAGCTCTGGAGGTAGAAAAAAGGGTGGAAGTCTTTCTTTTATTTGTGCCTCGATATGTTTCATCTACATTTCAGGTCCTTGTGTCACTGTTTTCCCGATTGGAAGATATTTCTTACTCAAATGTCTTCTGTCGGCCTGCTACTACGCCATTGATTTACTGATTTTCACCATGAAAAAATGCAGCCATTAAGAGTTGTCATAATATCTGGGAGAAATTTTTTTGTTGTAATTTTCTGTTTCTGTAAAATAAATGAGATTATTTTTTTTGGTATTTATTGATGCTTCAGAAAGAAGAAAGGGAAACTGAACCCTGAGAACTAGATATTAGACTGTAGACCTAGGAAATAAAACAACGGTAGTGATGGAAATCCAAGAAGAGAACAGGAAATCCAGCAAACAAGATGGAAATCCAATAAGGATCTTAAAATCCAACATGTTGTTTTGTCAACAAATAGAAAATTCAATTCAGGTATGGGAATTCAACATTTTGTTTCTCAACAAATTGGATATTCCGTAATGACCATGGAATTCTAAAATGGTCTCCAATATTCAATTTCAGCTGTTGAAATTCCAATTTTGTTGTTGATAAACATTACAAACAATTTTTGTTGAATCTCAAACATTTTTTTTTACAGTGTGGGGCTATTAGGCTAGCAGAACTTATAAAAGTGATGTTTAATGATTCATTTGAAAAGTACTGCTCTTATATACGTGTTTGTTTCAATTTTATCTTCGTAAGTGCGGTATAGCACTGAAAACAAAACTTATGGTGCCACTTCTTAAGTGGAAAAGCTCTGAAGTGCAAAACAGGTATCATTGTGATAGTTATGTTCCAGATCCCTTAACTGGAGGTTCACAAGACCCCCTCCCCTAAACTCCCCTCCCAGCCCCCTTAATAAATTTCATAAATCGTCTGCTCATCAGTAAGCTACAGAAACTTTAGCAGGCTACCACACCCTCGTAGATAGATATTTAATGGCTCAATTGTAAGCTATTGCTTATGTTTACTAGGTTTTTAAAAATTTTACTATCTATTAGATTTCACAGATTTCAATGTTAAATAGTTTCTGAGGAGAATTTGCAATGAGCTCTTTGTCATAGTTGAAGCATTAGCTGCAACATGGTAAAGAGCGAACCACAGCACATAGTAACTAAAAGGTAAAAAAATGTTAAAACGGACGTTTTTTTTCTTTATTACAGGCCTTGCGGGTTACTAGAACATCATAGAGAAATTCTTAAGAACTCATTCATTAGCTATTTTTCATATGTACGTGGTTTATATAAATTTCGCCGTGTACAAGCGCCATATGGCACGAAAAAAGGCACTTTTTATGCCGTTTCTCGAGGGGTGAGGCTAGCGGGCTGCCAGAACATCTTAGATAGATTTATGATAGCTCATATAAAAAATATTGCTCATATTTACGTTCTTCCTATAAATTTCATCATCTGCAAGTTTCAAATAGCACTAAAAACGGCACTTTTGGTGCCTTGTCTCAAACAGAAAAGCTAGCCCGAGTGGGCTTCTAGAACTTTTTAGAGTGATGTTTAATAGTTCATTTGAATACTTTTGCTCACATCTACGTGCTTTTTATCAATTCTACCATCCATAAGTGAGATATAGCACTGAAAACAACATTTTTGGTGCCACTTCTTAAGTGGAAAATCTTGGAAGCATAAAACGGTATCATTGTAATAATTACGGTCCAAAACCCTTAACTGGAGGTTAGTAGAGGACTAAGTACCATTTTGCTTGAGGCCCTAGGAATTACCATGCTATTTGCTTGAGGCCCTAGGACCATGCTATTTGCTTAATGCTCTACACCTTTTCAAAGAGAGTCAGTACTCCCTCACAGTGGTATAAACTACAGTTTCACGTGCACATTGTAAAAAGCGACCAATCCTTTTATACCTATAAAGTGGTCAAACACGTTTTGAAACTATAGTCAGGATTGTATAAGACAATCAGACTGGTTTTTTGCTATTGATATCAATTTCACAAGAATATGCACTACAGTTTCACGTGGACATTTTAAAAAGCTGGCAAACCTATAAAGTGGTCAAACACGTTTTGAGAGTATACTCGAGATTGTATAACACAACCAGACTGGTTTTTGAGGCAACACCCATTTTTTAGGGCCAGAGAGAGACTGTATGTTATTCTATATACGATAACTTGATTGGTAATTGGATTCGAATAAAAGGAGTGATTTTAATTGCAATTCATATTAGTAAGAGAATTGAATTCAGAGTGAATAGTTTATTTGAGAGGATATTATTAGAGAAAATGAGTTGAGCATTTATACTATTGGAGATTGATGGTGGAGCCAGCAGCAGCGAAGATATACGAGTACCAAATGTGGCTGTGGAAATAACAAGAGGCTGTAGACTATGCCTTGCATGGGACGATATGTATGCTAGATATGTAATATCATTAAGCAAATTTAAAATGGAGGAGCAATTATGTTTTGCTGCAAAACTGAATATTGTTTTTATAATAGACTTCAGGCAGCATTAGATGTGCTAGTGAAATATATTGATGAGAACAAAATGCATCAGTGATTATTATTGTTGTAATTATGCTCAATAAAATTGTTTCTAAATCAAAGGTATTTTTCCTTCTTATAGTAGACTAGCGTATATTTTTTAGAGTAAAAAATTCTGGTTAGTCTGAACTTGGTTGTGAGAGTGTTAGGACTCTAAAAAATGGATAGATTTGAGAAAGAGCGAATCATGGGGAATCTAGTGCTTATGAAAAAACGTTTGATTCAAGCTGATAATTTTCTAGAGCTGTCAATTCAAAGGAAGAAATTTTCTCAGGGAATACTTGCCGATATAATGAAAACTGATTCTCCATCATTGGACTATTACGTGAAGCTTTTAAGTTGTGGACCAAATGCATTTACACAATTTATTGATATATTAATCACGACACGGCAAAATGGTATTGTCGATATTCTTTTAAACACTAGCTTAGAAATTTAGAACTTTTTTCTCGTGAGAAAGATGTGGTTCAAGGATGATTTACTCCTCTCTCTCTCTCTCTATCCCACTCAATTTGTTGTTGTTGGTAGCTCAGTTTCATTGTGGCAGTGATGGTGTCAACACATGAAAAAATGTTCCATACATGTCCACTATGCATGTATACACTGGGCAGCTGGTCATCATTTGAGAATTGTACAATGATTGATGAGTATAATGAAAAGTACAGATTATGCAACCCGTGTAAATTGCATAGAGGACATGCTGTACAAATTAAAGGTTGTAATTCCTGTCTTGAAGAGGTGTGTGACTCTCATCCTAGAGGTCACCAATGCTCGAATTGCCACTATGATAAATTTAATCAATGGGAGAATACATATACTGGTATGATTGGAAAGAATACTAAGCGTGATTTTAGTTTATTGCTAAGAGATTGGTATCGTCGTGGTTTTAGATTGTTCTGGGAGGAGGAGCCGGGTCAGCGATTCAACTGTTGGAACAAAAAAAGAATTTGATTTCTACGTCATCGTTGTAAAAACAATTGCTACTTCGATTATTAGCCAACTGATTTTTAGTTGGCTGTGACCGATTGTGATTTATCCCTTGAAGAAAATGTTTGTGGTATTGCAGTAAATACACGAATTGAAATTAGTGCATTATGAGGTATGAATGAGAATAGTATCATTGACTATACAAAGAGATATGATAATAGTGAAGTTACACTCTATTGTAGAAAATGCGACCCTGACATTACAGCACATCAGGATCAGTATACCGTGAATTCAGATAATCCACCTAAATTAGTTGTTCTCGACAAATACCTATACCTAGTAGAAGATGAAATCTAAAGAGTAGAAAAGTCGTTTTTATCATGTACATACATTTTTCATTTATTAATAAAAAATTTCACATACATTTTTAGAACATTTTATTCGTAGGGCACTAAAATCAATATTAAACACGCTTGTAAGTATATTTTCCACTAGAAAGTCGTTCAATCGAGGTAAGTCAACGTAAATGTCGAGAAACTGTTTGTAGGTATAGCCACGACATCTGAATATGAAAAAGAGTAGAGCATGAAAGCCACATGTCTTAGTCGTTAAATCCTCTACTCTTCGTTGATTTTGAATAATAGTTTTCCCACTACTTTCAATAAAGTTGCTGATGTATGGAATGTAGAATTTATCCGATAGGCCATGAGGATTATCTTCTTAACTCCTTGTATGCCTTTGGTGTCATCATCATAAATTGTATTTAGCTTGCATAGTTGGATAAGTTATTGCTAGTGCTCACCAATGTTCCATTAATAAACACATTAATTTGTTTGAACAGGTTGTGTAGAATACAGTTTTTGTAAGATAGACCATCGGCAGCATTTGGAATTGTATTATCTTACAGTATCTTTACCACATCCTTTAAATCAATAAATGTTTATGGAAAATTAATTAAATAGTCTTCACTGGAAAATATCTGAAATTGTATATTTTCCGAGAGGAATTTTTGAAGGTGAAATTTCGAGTAGTAGCCATATCTGACGCTAACTTCAACATTTTAAGCATAGCACTGATTAAACGAAGAACTTATTGATGGATATGATTCTTTGTGGGGGAGATAAATCATCTTAAGGAAGACATACTTCTTTGATCTAACAATCTTTTTCTTTTTCTTCTTCTTCTTCTTATTGGTCTTCGTTGTTTTATTTCTCAAAGTCCTTGTTGATGTCTTTCGCTTCCCGCCTGGGTAGAGACTGATGAGTGAATGAGGCGCACGCATCCTTTTCAAGCCCTTCCCATTTTGCTGAGATGTTAATTCCTCACGAACGGCTCTTGCAGAAGATCTATAATTTTCCTTAACACTCTCCTTGAAATTCTTACCCGAGCCTCAGTCCTTTAGTGTTGAGGCAGCAAAATTTGATGCAGAGGGTGCAAGATATTTTCTGGCAAGGGGTAGTGCAGAACGAAATAGCCTAGCAAACCAGCTACCAAGACCATAGCCAGACATTGTAGTAGGCCCCTTTTAGTATTCCAATCTATTGTCTATTTGACTTGGACTGAGAGCACCAACATAGCAATTGATATCGGGACAGACAAATTGAAATATTTTTTTATTCATTTTAGTAGGTGGTGTCACCGACATTGGTTCGAAAATGACATGTAATCACTGCTGAACCTTTTGTTATGGCTACAGGATCACACAATTCACTTCTTAGTGTTAACTGACAGAGTTCCAAATACGAAGTGTTTACAGGAGCAAACTGAAGATGCTTTATATTATAGTGATGAACAAGTTCATGGGTTGTTTTTCGTTAAATGAAAACGAGGAGGGGGAAAATTGATTGGCCACCTCTCGACGTTCTTACTGAGGTAGCGGAGAACTTTAAGAAATCTTGCGTAGTAGTGCCAGGTGGGTGGTCGGCAAAAATAACTTGATTCAATCTACACACAGCGTCTGCATTTCCCTTATTGGTAGTCTTCTGTTTACAGCAAATAACGCACCGCAGATCATCATTGAGAATAATTATGTGGCTTTCAACAGGTGAGCTAACGTAAATCCTATAGTGTTCACAATAATTACTAAAATGAACTGTACCATTATTACAATAGGATATTTTTCTATTGATTGTACGACACGGATTGTATTGATTGTACGACAAATCGGTCATAATGTCGTATTAAATATATTTCAATTTGATAAGTGAATATTCTGTAGATTTAAGTGCTTCAACCCATTCATAGTCGACAAAGAGGGACCAATTGAATGGTATAATTTTTATATCATACACACGATCCTTTCTCAGGATGTCATAGGTATTTTTGAGAATAAAATGGACAAGAGCCACTTCATACTTTCCGTCATCGAATTTGATGTCGGGGGAGAGTTTCGTCCAAAAATCACTTGTCTTATTCAAGTTGTTGTAGAGAGGATCGGAAACATTGGACATACAAGTTACATAGAAATCATTGGGCATTGTCAATATTTTCAACACTGATCCAAGAATCAAAATCAGAGTTGTATCCTAGCCACTGAACAAGTAACTGTTTCTTACCCCTGTGAGTACGAGTCTTTAATATCTTTTCAATTTGATAGATTTCACTATTTTTTTTAAAATTTTGTAGTTCATAGTCATAAAAGCCGCCGAGAATTTTTTCATCTTTGGTATCGCGCAAACGATAAGTTATGGATTTAGTGTCTGGGATTTTTGCCACTTTAAAAAGTTCTGTGGACCACAAGTAATTACCCTTTTCAAAAACATTACTTGTTCTATTAATTCAAACAGTATCGCCAACATTGAATTTTTTCTTCTTGACACTCGTTTCATTGGAATATTGTTTAAGAAAGGTGTCAATTGTATCATGATCAGAATGATGAACTTCCGTTGGGGTTGAATTGGACAATGATCGATGAGGTCGTTGATTATAAATCAACATGGTTTTATCTAAATCATGAATAAAAACAGATGTATTTTTCAATGTACAATATCTTGAAATTAAAATTCGAATAGTTCTTATCAGTCGTTCGGCCAATGCAGCCTTTATGGGGCTATGCCTATGATAGAGCAATGCGTTATATTTTGCTAGTACTTTTGCAATAGGGGGGTGAAAAAATTCACTACCATTATCCGTTTGAATTTTTTATACGAATCCTGTTCGAGAATACTTTCAATGGCCTGAGCAACTTCAACACCTCTCTTCGAGCGCAATGGGATGGCATATGCATATGGTATTTGGCATATGTTTTTCGATAATGATTAGCACGAAGCCTATGATTTCTATGCAGAGTGTAACTTGATTCATTTTGTAGATAGTCTTGTACACTTTTAGCGTGAACACCAGTGACTTTGGAATGAGTGGTGGGGGATCGTAAACTCCCCACTTCACCAATACTTTCATAGACACGTTTCAGAACTTCAACCATTTTGAATGTAAATGTGTAGTGTAACGTCCTCTACCCTTTTGTATACTGGTGGTTGGTGGTGGTGGTGGTGGTGGTGACGTTGACTTGATACGACTTCGCTTTTGTCTAGCTATCAGTGGTGTACTGCTCTTCCTTATTGTCAAGTTTCCACTAGGTGTGCTAGTATTTTCCAAAATTGATTTAAAATCTTCTTCTTCTTCTTCATGTTCATATTTTAATGGTGTTGACAAGGGTGCACGTTCATTTAATTTTTTTAGAACTTGCCTATTGCTAGTAAGGCTTTTGGGGAAGTTTAATGTATTTAGAAAGTTGTATAGATGAGCGTCAAATGATAATAGTCCTTTACTATGTGTAACCATATCATAGATTAATTCAAGCAAATTATAGCTCTACCCTTGAATCATATTTTCTTTCATACTGCTATTAACTTGAAATCGATCTTTACCACTTTCCAAGAGATAAGTTAGGACTTGTGTTAATTTTTCAAGCTATTAGTTTGGTCGTATATTTACAATTTTAGATAAAATTGAATTAAATTACTCCTTCGTTAATTTTGTTCCAGCAGCAGCAGAATCCTGAGGAGATGATTCTTTTTTGTGATCAATACCACTGGCCTTCGCACGATAGGGCTTAAGTTTGTCCACTCGGCGAAGTGTATCTTGAAGTAAGAACAGTTTTTATCATCGTCAGTATTCTGATTCGTCAATGAATTTACTCAGATTGTTCTCAAAGTGTTCCCCGGGTGACAGATCGACTTCTATTGCATTAAATTCGTAGAGTTTGGCCATTCTCTCTCTCTCTCTAGAGAAAACTGTTTACAGGTCCTGCAATTATCGGTAGTAAAAGCGTAAAGGTGCTACTGCCCACCCGGAGAAGACGTTTCCTTTTAATATTTATTCCTTTCTTTTTAGAGGCTAATGTACGTACAATGGAAGATATTGCTTTGCCTGTTGCTTAACTACTTCTGGCAGTTGAACATTGCCCTCGGTCGAATTTAAACAAAGTTCAGATATTAGATTAATTAAATCATTGTCAATACTAAGTTTGAGTATGGCTTTCCTAAGTGGGGGTTTTGAAGTGCTGAGAACTGAAAATAAATGTCTATTTTCATGTAGTTTCTTTAGTGTCATGATAGCAACTAATAGCCTTTTTTACTGTTCATGGGGAGATATACTGTAATTTCATTGTCAAAAATATCTCTGACTGCACGCAAATCCTCGGGTCTATTTGAGCAGAAATTTGGGCGTGCCTAGATAGATTTGTTAATTAAGGGTTATTAGCGAGTTAGAATCACGAACAACTCTGTAGATGATATAGTAGGTGCAGTTCAACGCAAGTGTTCGCATACAGTTGCTCTGATAAAAGAGATTGTGTAGAACCAGAGTAATGGAAATCTTTTCATGATGAGAACGAACGGTGAACAATTGCAGCATTTCTTGGGACCATGGTTCAATAGATTCAGCCAGATCGTCAATAATCAAGCAAGAGCTTGGTTCAATAATGTTAAAAACATCAAGTCCCTGTATAAATTGTATCTGCACCAACCCCGCCGTGCCAATTTCTTTTATTTTATTTTATGACTCCTGCCAAATACTGTAGCAATAGTAGATTTTTGTCCGCTTTTCCATAAACATTTTATAGCAATTTTTAATTATTTTAGTTAAGAGTGTCGTTTTGCCTGACATTGATGGGCCAAACAAAAATGATCTGAATGGTGTTTTAAATTGATACATGTTCCCTTCAACAGTTCACCTAGACAACTAACTGTACACTATAGTTGTCTAATGACTAAATTACTTCCCTATTGCTAGTCCGTTCAAAAAGAATGAGAAGAAGAACAAAATCAACAAAGAATCATATTTACTGTATTATAAAAAAAACAGCACATCACTTTACAGAAAACAAAGAAAAATACACTTAAGATTTTTTAAATTTATTTATAATAAAAAACATTTATTTAAAAAAATGCACTAGAAAAAGCACTTTAATAAATATACTTCATTTATAAAAAAAAATACAACATTTAATGAAAAAAAGTACACTTTGAATAATATCACTTTTTTTACATCATTTTTTTTTATTTGAATGCAACATCTATATTTACAAAAGCACAAAAATCTGCTCTAAGTAAAAAAAAAGGTAACTTTGATAGTGGTGGCGCTAACCCCCGCTGGTGGGGTCCCCCCCCCCCCAGGCCACGAGCCCCCCCTCCCAAGGTTTTGGGAAATTTATTGGACTTTACTCAAACCGAGACTTTCCCTATGGCTAACAAATTCGGCTCGGTCGGAAGTTAAATAGTGCCCCAGGGGGAGGGTAGTCACACCATCTTGAAAAAAATAGACCTTGTCGGAAATGGTACTCATGGCAATTTTTTCTATATTTACAGTGGAGTTCCTGTAGTTCAGTGAACGAATTGCCAACAATTTTGCTCGTGAAATTGTATTTTTAACAATACAGGTCCTATAGATGTCCATGTCGAAATTGTTATCCACATAGCGCGTGGGTACTCCTTTGCAACGTTTTTTGATTTCCTCGTCATGTGTCTGTATAAAGTACACCTTCGGACTTACAAACATACCACGGGAAATCATGTCAGCTCCCGTTTCTGATTTAAAAAATAAAACCTGATTTGGTGCCCGACGTTTCACTAGCTCTGGATAAAGCCCACTCCAATTGGTGTAGTCCATCCAGGAGCTGATGATTTCACCGTGAGCCAAATCATCAAGTAGGTTTGGGGTTTTTACTTTTAGCAGTAGAGAATCAGTGTCCCCGTAGCAGACCTCTACTTGCCCCTTCTCCGGCCACTGTACACTAGCGACATTGTAGTAGAATTACAAAATGAGCTTTTTAGAGATCTCCAAGATCGTACTGCCTGCAGCAATATTTTTATTCAGGACAATGCTTCTTTTTTTTCTATTCAATTGTACCATGTCTGGGCCAATGATTGTGAAGAAAGTGTAGTTTGGATCGGCAATAATTCGAGCACATTGTTAGGGATCGGTCAAGATGTCACAACGATTCCTATTGCGAAAGCTGTCGTGCATTTCACCGACACTCGAAAATAAAATAAGTTTAAAGGTTTATTTTTTCGCTATCGTCTGTGTGTCTAAACGTTTCTCGAAAAATATGTAAAGAAATATTTTTTGATATGGTTTTTCGAGATATTGAAGCGCTTTACTACCTACATTAATATTGAAACTAATTTTGAATATTCATTTTAAAGCCACATGAAGTACAACAATATTTTTCTTCGGCAGAAGGTCAGCAATAAGTTTTTGTTTTGAAGGTGACCAATGCAATCCGTCCACCTCGACTAAACGTCTATTAGACAAACGTCTGCATAGACAAACGTCTATTGCGGGGGCTCAAAGAGTCCCTAGTCATAGGTCTATTGATGCATGGAAAAACAAAATCCTTTACTGAATCTAGAAGCTGAACTGTTATCTCCCCATCAATTTCAAAAAACCATCCAACCGGCCCATTCTCCTCAACACTGTCAATGTTGGGGAAATGGGGAGCTTGAGGCTCATTGAGCCATTTATAGTCATCGCAGGGTAGCGCATAATGGGACAAGGCCGAAGGGTAGAGAAAATTCATATCAAGGAAAACTGCATCTGATTTTGTCCCCGTCTTCTCTCCAGTTGGATCAGTTTCCAAGATACGATCTCCATGGAAAATGTATCCACCCCTCATTGACCTCTCGATGAACAGGTGCTGATCGATGTCGGTGATTAGCCCGATTTTTTCCCCGCGAATTCTTAGGATGAGGTCCATTACCAGATGAGGAGATGAAAAATAATATCCTAAATCAAGATTAAATTCCCCATAGATTTTGTCCGTATTTTTACACATAATGTCTAACAAAGTTAACACATCACTTGACGAATATAGCTTGCAGTAGTCAAAACAATTTTTAAATCCTCCCTCTGCCCACACTTGTTTAGAAAAACTGTATTCCTCAGGGGTACACCCACGATCGTTTAGACTGTCGTAAAATGAATCGATCGAGGGAATAGTTTCCTCAGCGAATCTCGACATGGAACAATAATGATCATAAGGATATATGCCCTTGACCGTCAACAAA
The DNA here is from genome assembly GCF_049724085.1 of Artemia sp. Qi Xiang Cuo. Taxonomy (NCBI): domain Eukaryota; kingdom Metazoa; phylum Arthropoda; class Branchiopoda; order Anostraca; family Artemiidae; genus Artemia; species Artemia sp. Qi Xiang Cuo. The sequence goes on from NC_142797.1 coordinate 33,582,536, forward strand.
TCATATAAATCATTTAGAAATTGTTGCTTGAGAAGGGGGAAAGCGTTGCAGCCGTCATAGTTTTTCTGCACTTGAATTAATTCGCTCAATGATCTGGGGAAAAAACTGTAGGAATCGAAAAAGTGAATTTTATTCGTGTACTCAACGTCGTCTTCAACAAATATCCACATAAATTCCAAAACAAGCAACTTTTCCGACGATTTAGGAATGAATTTGTAGAAAAAGCTGTCTATCACCCATGCATCATCCACTGTTCCATTTCTTTGAAGATGTGCCATTGCTGGTAGCACATACTTCAGATCGTAGTTAGAATTATGTATAAAAACCGGAAGAAAGAGTGGCTGTTTAATTTTAAATTACATGAATTGTGAGCCCAACCCCGAAAATTACTTTTCCTCGTTGAATTGGGGTCAATAAGATGATTATGATCCTGGACCGTGTCTTTTGGGGCAAGAGCACCACTACAAACCCAACAAATTGTCCCCTTTTCTAGTGCCAGTTGCTCCTTATCTGATAATGATATTGGGTAGTTGGTGTGACGCAATCGTGAAATTGCACCGTTTGCTGTTTTTATTAAAGACACCAATAACTTCTCCATGCTACCCTCCTCATCCATAGCAAAGAAAACTCTTACAGCAGAATTTTATTATAGGAATCGCGACGGGCAGGCACATAAAAACATGCAACTAGTTTGTTTACCTTGACTATATTTGATTTAGCCGGGTCTGTTACCTCCGCCTAACTTATGACACAATCAAAACATACTTTACCAGTTTTTTTTAAGGAAGTGTGGAAATCTTTGAGTTGTTAAGCTTTCTTGTCTTCTGTTAGCGTTTCTATTATTCGATTGACAGGAATTTTGCCATATGTCATGTGATCTGTCAATATTTGTTAAGTTGTAAATGGGTAAAGACAAATGGAGCAATAGTGACGTTCCCCTTTCTGAACACCTTGAGATAAAAGTCGACTTATTGCCGCAACGGGTAAAAAATTACTATAGAAGTTTACATCTTAGGGGGGCTCGTAGATAATCCAAACCCGATTTTTAACATTATCTACCAACGGTGTCCTAGCTGAATATAAAATCTCTTTTTTATTTGGTTTTTTCCCCCATTTACAAATTCTATGTCATACTGGAGAACAACCACCCCCCACCCGAGATTTTCGTTTGCTTTTTCAAATATGGTTATTTCTCTTAAGGACACTGGATACTTCCCCTCTAAACAGTCAAAATTTACTTTCGGGAAATTGTCTCCACCGTTACGTGCAAGTCTGTCGAGATTTCTCATTGATGATTCATTTTTAATATTTTATGGGCTGCTGCTAAAAATACATATATAAAGCATTGTAGTCCCGTGTCAAATTTGAAACCTTGAACCCCTTCTGTAGCCGACAAATCTGGGTGGCATTTTATTCGTTAACTACCTCTCCCCACTCCCCTTAAAATAAAGTTTTTTTAAATCTACTGATATTCAGATCCTTGTGTTCAATGTATAAAATTGTGGACCCACTTCCCCTCTCCTTAAATGTTCCCAAAGTTGATGTTAATTTATTGACTCAATTGAAAAAGTTACCCTCAAATTCATTTAGACCAGGGTAAAAAGTTTGATTGCCAGTTGAAAAATGAAAATAAAAAATGTCCCCAGATGTCCCCTTTTGTAAATAAACTTTTGATTGACTGATGCTTTAATCCCCCCCTGACCCCCCCCCCCAATTCTGAATCTGAATCTCAATAAGTGCTCGAATTCGGTCGATGTAGGTTTGAAGAGTATTTACAGGGTCTGTTAAAATGACACTCCCATCAACCAGGTTTTCCTCGGGGGGATTAAAATCTACCCTATGTGTTTGCAAGTGACCTAGAGCAGACTCTAACAAATAAAATTCACGTAGTTACGGGAATTCGACGCTCTTTTCATGTCCTGCACCTATTTGCACGGGACCCAAATCAGTAATAATAAAGTCATCGTCAAAAATGTCCCCGGAAACATTAGATCCAACAATTTGCATAAGGCTATCCATTTCTTCCGTTGTGAATTGAAAATCCAGGGGGATACTAAATGACGTACCTTCACTAACATCATCCGGTGACAGTGGACAATTACCCATGATATTTTGAAGTCCTGGGCCAGGGAAGGCAGTTGTTTTTGTAGCTTCCCCCTGAAACTAAAATGATTGGATTTAGTTTTTTTTTTCTTTGAGGAAAGTTTTATCACAATTATAGCACACTATTTATTTTTTTCTTAGTCGGATTCTTATTCATATTATTTATCAAACAAGATGTTTTTTTTCTTAATTGGATTCGTATTTATCAAACAAATGCATAATAAATTACAAATTTTTTGCTTATAGCATTATTTATAAAACAAGTGCATAATAAAATAAAAATTTTTGCTTATAGCATTATTTATAAAACAGGTGCATAATAAATTACAAATTTTTTTAATAGCACACATGCACACGTTCACACACACACACGTTCACACACACACACACGTACACGCGCACACACACATACACACACGCACACACTCACACATGTTCACACACATGCACACGCAAACACGTACATGCTCACACACACACGCACACACTTTCACACACACACACACACGCGCGCACACACATCGCAACGTTTGACTAATAGCAATAAAATACGGTAAAAAAATCAACTCAATAATTGTCATAATAGCTCATTAAAAAAAACTGACTTTTTTTACTACAAATCTAGCCATCCATAAAAAATAGCGATCAGACTAGAAGCAGATTCTTTTCCTACAAATCTAGCCGTTTAATGTTGTTTTTTTCTTAATTGGATTCGTATTTATCAAACAAATGCATAATAAATTACAAATTTTTGCTTATAGCATTATTTATAAAACAAGTGCATAATAAATTTAAAATTTTGTTAATAGTACACACGCACACGTTCACACACACACACACACGTTCACACACACACACACACACACACACGATCACACACACACACACACACACACACACACACACACACACACACACACACACACACACACATACATGCCCACACACGCATACACACACGCACACACGCACACACGTTCACACAAATGCACACGCACACACGTTCACACACACACACACAGACGCACACACACATCGCAACGTTTGACTAATAGCAATAAAATACGGTGAAAAAAATCAACTCAATAATTGTCTTAATAGCTCATTAAAAAAAACTGACTCTTTTTTTTCCTACAAATCTAGCCATCCATAAAAAAATAGCGATCAGACTAGAAGCAGATCCCTTTTCCTACAAATCTATCCGTTTAATGTTGTTTGCTTTCTTAATTGGATTCGTATTTATCAAACAAATGCATAATAAATTACAAATTTTTGCTTAAAGCATTATTTATAAAACAGGTGCATAATAAACTACAAATTTTGTTAATAGCACACACGCACACTCACTCACACAGACACACACACACGTACACATACACATGCACACAAACGCGCACACACATCGCAACGTTTGACTAATATAAATAAAATACGGTAAAAAAAATAAACTCAATAAATGTCTTAATATTTCATTAAAAAAAAACTGACTCTTTATTTATACAAATCTAGCCATCCATGAGAAATAGCGATCAGACTAGAATCAGATTCTTTTTCGTACAAATCGATCCGTTTTTTACAAATCTACTATTTGTAATAGCAATAAAGTAAAGTACATTAGGTAAAAATGCTTACATTTACAAATTCAGACTGCACTTGTGTGCCGGATGGTCCTGACAAAGCATGATGGGGGATAGATGGGACGGTGATGTCCGTCTCTTGCATAGATGCGGCGGCGATGTCACTGGCTTGTATAGATGAGCCGGCGGAGTTCACCATCCTGTGAGCAGCCGCCCATTCTCTTTTCGGTTTTTGACCAGACTGTATTCACGTGGCCCTGGAGGACTCAGCTATCTCCAGTTGTTGCATTGGAGTATTGCCATTATCCTTAGCTCTCTTTTGAGGGGGAGGTACGGACTCTTCAAAATTGTCCTTAAAAAGAAGAAAAAATTTAGTATGGAAAAACGCTAAATTTCTCCCCCCCCCCCCCCGCTGCATCAAATCCAATACAATGATTTAAAATATAGATCTGAAAATAGTCAGCCATAAATATGGTATAATTAAAAGCTAACCAAACACTAAACTTCAGTGTTGCGTGTTGGAATGATCACATTAGTTTTCTTGTCAAAGGATATACGTGTCTGCACAAAGAATCCCCCCTCCCCCTTACTTTTCATGCCAAGAAATAGTTTGTTTTTTTCACCTTACAACGAAGGTGTTAGAATTGATACATTGCCCCCCTCCCCCGCCGTATATTTTTATAAAAGCCTCTTAATCATCTATGAAACCCATTTGCTTTCATCAGATAGAGTATCTCGTCTAATTTGGCCAAAAAACAATCTATTTTTCAAAGTGTCTTGAATTACACAAACACATGTGACATTAATCCATGGCGATAAGAGAAGCGTGTGAAGTTTTTGTCTTATGAAAATCACCCTTTTGTAAAAAGGTTGAACACAGGTGGTTTTATTTAAGCCGATAAAGAAAGCACATTTTAAAAGCATGAACGTGAAAAGGACATTTTTTGAACTAAAGAACTATTTGTAATGAATTAATTAAACTTGTAAACAGAGGGGTGGGGGAAGATGGGGTTTACATAATGGAAAAAAAAGCGTATTTTACGTTTTCTAGCGACTATAATCATCATATTTTAGAGTTTGTATTGTTTGGGGGAGGGGGTGGGGATATGCCCTGAATTTGAATTTACTAGTTGGGTGGTAAAATGATTTTATTTGGAAATAAATTAAGAAAATTTACTAAACTAAACTTACATTGTAAATCGATGTATCCATAGCTTCAAAGTCAATAATATCAAATGTGTTATCCATGATGTGTTAAAACATTATGAAAATTTAATCGTAACGCATGAGCATTTTATACAAAATTTCAAGAACGAATGAAAATTACTCCTTTTATTTGAATCCAATTACCGATCAAGTTATTGTATGTAGAGTAACCTCAGCTCTCTCTCTCGGATTAGCCCTAAAAATGAATGCTGTCTCAAAAACCAGTCTGGTTGAAAACGTAGAGTTGAAGCAAACTTGTTTGACCGGCTAGACTTCAGGAACCAGGGGGAAATCCCCACTCGTACTGCTCGCTTTATGGGTGTTGTCTCGAAAACCAGTCTGGTTGAAAACGTGGAGCTGAAGCAAACTTGTGTAACAACTAGACTTCAGGAACCAGTGGGGAATCCCCGCTCGTACTGCTCGCTTTTTACAATGTGATTAGAATAGCATAGGAAGGAACATAAACCCTTAGAATAGCATAGGAAGGAACCTAAACCCTTAGAATAGCATAGGAGGGAACATAAACTCCTAGAATAGCATAGGAAGGAACATAAATCCTTAAAATAGCATAGGAAGGAACATAAACACTTAGAATAGCATAGGGAGGAACATAAACACTTAGAATAGCATAGGAAGGAACATAAACACATAGAATAGCATGGAAAGGAACATAAGCTCCTGGAATAGCGTAGAAAGGAACCTAATCTCCAGGACTGTCACATTAAGAAACATAACCACCTAAAATTTCTCAGGAAGGACTATAAACTCTTATAATAGCACACGAAGGAATATAAGCCCTTAAAACTGTATAGGATGGAATATAAACTCCGATAAAAGTACAGTAAGGAACCTAACCTCCTAGAATGTTTCAGGAAGGAACCTAACCCCATAGAATGGTATAAAATGGAATATAAACTCTTACAATAGCATAGGAAGGAATATAAACCCTTAGAATAGAATAGGAAAGAACATAAACACTTAGAATATCATAGGAAGGAACATAAACCCTTAGAATAGCATAGGAAGGAACATAAACCCTTAGAATAGCATAGTAAGGAACATAAACCCTTAGAATAGCATAGGAAGGAACATAAACCCTTAGAATAGTACAGGAAGGAACATAGTTCTATAGAATAGCATGGGAAGGAACATAGTTCCATAGAATACGATGGTATTTCCTAGTGCGGTCAGCAAATAGCATGGTCCTAGGGCCTCAAGCAAATAGCATGGTAATTCCTAGGGCCTCAAGTAAAATGGTACTTAGTCCTCTACTGAGGTTTGCAAGAACACCTCCTGCAACTTCCTCATCCAGTTCCCCTTAATAAGCTAAACAATTAAAGTCCTACAAACACCAATATATTAAATTACATTATTAGAGACGTGGTTCTGGCAGTACAGCGCTGGACTTCAAATTAGATTATCATGCGTTCGATTCCAGCTTGGATTTCTTTTTTCAATCATGGTTTGTCCCTTCTTATGATTACTTTTCAGATAATCCACTATTTCTGTAAGCGTGATGCACTCATTTTATAAGGCATATCCAAGGAAGACAGATTTTAAACCTATTTCTCATATCTACGTGCATTTTATCAATTTTACCATCCAAAAGTTAAATATAGCACTAGAAACGGTACTTTTGGTACCACTTCTTAAGTGGAAGAGTTTGGAAGCATAAAACTGTGCCATTGCAATAATTATAGTCAAAAGCCCTCAAAGTAAGTTTCATAAATCAACTAGTCATATTAAAAGTAAAAGATTATTGCGAAAACAAATTAACTAAAACTAAAAACTTTTCAACAAAACATCTACCACAAATTAAGCTTGATTGATCAACAGTTTTGAATTGAACCTTCAAACTTCACTCTGATGTGTTCTAACGGCGGTAATTGAGGGGAAGGGACGTCCTTGCCCCCTTAGTTTTTGCTCTTGCGTAGGTTTTGAAAACACCTTTTTTTGGTCATTTCATGGGAAAAGGCACTTGTTTCATTTAAAAAAGTTGGGAAAACCACCGAAAGTGCACTTTGTGGGAATGTGCGATCAAGTCAAATTTATAAAAAGCGATTAAGTATAAATATAAGCTTTTAAATGAGCCCTTAAACGGCTCTCTTTTGTTACACTAGTCTTCTAGTTTCTGCTAGTCAGTAGGTGATTTATAAAGCCCTGTCTTCATTATGGCTCTTTCAGGCGAAGCCGGCCGAGTAAAAACAGCATTTTGCTCATCGAAAAGCAAACGTTACTGAAAAACATGCATTGTTTTGTGAAGTATGGACAATAAACTTTATGTTATAGACTGAAAGTTTTTCGGAGCTATCAAGGTTGTTTGCAGCATTTCCTTGAGGTGTCTTATCTCCCCTAGATCGGTGATAATTAGAAATTGTATTAAAAACAAGTTTTCAACTGAATCTAAGAAGTGGCATTAAAACTTAAAACGAACATACATTATTCCGTATAAATAAAAAGATCATGGCATTGTTGTTTCTGCATTAAATTTTAATCAAAAACGAACAAAGATTAATTAAAAACAACAAAGTTTTTCCGAGGGAAGTAAAGAGCGAAGTTGAAACTTAAAACGGACAAAATTATTACTTAACAGCCTATTTAATATTTATTAATATAACTAGTACAAATTAACCCACTAATTATGTTTCCCTATGCTTTTATGATTATACAAAACTAGAGCTTTACTGAAAACACAAAATAATATAGGAGTTTTGGAATAGTAAAAGCAAACCAATTAAGGACACTTTTCATAGAACCAAAATATTATCAATCCCTTTTAGGATCAATCCGTTTTAAGATAAAGCAACAATCCATTTTAGGATTGTCTTTATTATTTTTTTACGTTTAGTTTTGTATCACTTCTGCACAACGGCTCAGTTCAATGACTGGCTCTCGTTTTGGTTCTTAAAAGGACATGTCATGATTAGTTTGTACACAAGTTCAAAGTAAGGCCATCTTGATAGTATCAGGACTATAGACTAGCTTTAGAATTTGTATCACAACTTGAAAATCACTGTTGTATAGAGAGAAATTATCGGACTTTCAGAATTTTTATTATGGATTTTTTGTACTCATTTCAAGTGATACTAAAGCATACTTCTTACAATTTAAGATGGCATATTACGCAATATTGGTATTATACCTGGTGAGATCAAAATTCTGCTTGATAAATCAATCCAACATTTTTGTATGCTGTTCAATTACTTCGTTGTTATTAAAAAATATTTAGTTTTACGCTTATGTTTTTAAGATAATTTTAATTGTATACTGAAAGTTACTAATGTCACAACTGGTGTAAAACTATGAAAAGCTTTATAGATTCGTTTAGTTTTGTCAGGCTACATACTCACTTTTGACTCTTAAACCAATAATCCTGTTTTTTATACTTGACTTTTGTGTTTTCAGCAAAGCGCTAGTTATGTATAATCATAAAAGAATAGGGAAACATAATTAGTTGGTTTATTTTTACCAGTTATATTAATATATATTAAATAGGCTGTGAAGTAGTTATTTTTTCCGTTTTAAGTTTCAACTTCGCTCTTTACTTCCCTCGGAAAAACTTTGTTTTTTTAAATTAATATATTCTAAAGTGATTTTTGCAATCGAACTGGCTACAAAGCCCAATCTCTGGGTCATAAGACACAACTTGATGGCTTCTGTCTATCCACTGTCTGCTTAAATCACAAGTCAATTTATTATGAAACTACTGTAGCCCTCTTTTGGTTTATTCGACCTCCAATCAAGAGAATTCTTTATTTCCTTCCTCTCCATTCTTCATTTGTAGTACCAATTTAGAATCTGCTCTAGTAACAACTACTGAATTGTTTTCCCAGTGATTGTTCTAAGGATTCCCTCTTATTGAATAAGGATTGAGGGGTCAATCACAAAAATAAAGTGATATCTATTCATACAACTGTTTGCAATTTGCCTATAATGGTCAATTCTAATGCTTTGGTAAAACGATTCCACCGCGTAAAAGAAACAGACAACGAAAGACAGGTTTAAATAGCTATCTTTCCTTAAATTCCGAAACACCAAGTTCGCTAAAAAGAAAAAAAATTGAGGGTCCGAAAAAATTGAGGGTAGGAATGAGTGGAGAAAATTGGTCAAAATGACCCACAATCCCCAAATGTTGCAAAGAACATGGGAAGATTTTTAAACCGTTGGCAATTTGGGATTAGAGGGAGGGATGCTAAAAGGAATATTTAAAAAATAAAAGTTTTCTTACGAAAGTAAAGAGCGAAGTTGAGACTTAAAACGGATAAAAAGTATTGCTTCATAGATTACGCAAGATATATCTACAAAATTAAATTAAATAAGCTTACTCGTAATATTTCTCTATATCTGTAAAATTCTAAAAACTAGTGCTTTACTAAACACAAAACCAATCCCAAGAAATTCCATGACTAGTCTGCAGAAAATAAAAGGATAATTTTGTAAGTCTTTCAATAGTCTTTAATCAGCCATGAAAACTCTAGCAAGCTCATTTTTTAGTAAAGCACTAGTTCTTAGAATTCTACAAACTCTGAAAAATGTAACAAGTCAATTTATTTGATCTAATCTTATAGATATACCTTGCGGGGTCCGTGAAGCAGTAATCTTCTTCCGTTTTAAGTCGTAACTTCGCGCTTTACCTCCGCAAAAACGATTGTTTAAACAATTTTGCCTTTTTAATTTTCTTAAACATGCACAATAAAACTTACAAGACGATGAAACTAAAGAAGTCAATATGATTTTGTTGTATTAGGACATATAATTCCTACTTAATTTTAAAAGGTCTCACTTCCTACTTTCCTTAAATTTTCACACAAGGTATGTGCAACTTCATCACATAACTTTTCAGATATGAAATTTACACATGAACAAATTCAGTTATTTTCGTAGAATTAAATAAATATTTGATTTTTTTACTATGCATTCTCTTTTTCAGAACATTTTCATTAGTTTTCTATTCCTTTTTATGCTTCTCAGCGATTCCACTGCAGAAGGTGCCATATGACACTTTGTGATGGAGTTACTAAGATGATTTATTAGAGGCATGTAGTGAGAGGCAGTAGATTAAATGAGCCATTAAGCATCACTGCCCGACCATGCGGTAACCTGCTAGCCCTAGTAGAAAACAAGGACTAGAAATAAATAACGAGATGCACCCTAACCCTACAAACAAGTGATTTTCCTCGTTTTTTATGATGGGGGCTCAAATCATTTAATTAGGGGTCTTATAACTGACATATCGATTGACCGTCTTAGAATTTGTAATCCCCCAAAATTTGACCCTCTTTGATAAAAAATTAATGTTTTGTGGCACAAAATTACAGAGAATACTACTTTACTGTGGCACGATCTCTTTTGCCATGGCAGGATCTCTTTTATCATAGAAAGCGTTATCGTAGAAACTTCAAAAAGGGCTCATTTGATTGGACATTGAAATAGCTAGTTCTCTTTTTAATAATCAAAAGTGATTGGAGGGCAACTAACCCTCCTCTTACACCCCCCTTTTCCACAAACACATCCAATCAAAATTTTGAGATAGTCATTTTGTACAACATAGTTGGAAGGTCTGGAATTTATGTTTGAGTATGAAAAACCCCCCGCAGCCCCCAGGGTAAAGGTTGTAAGTTATGACCTGGGGGCATATAAGGTTTTTATTGAAAGTGTTGTCGTAGAAACTTCAAAAAGGGCTCATTCAATCGCGAATTGAGAGGTCCAATGCACTTATTAATAGTCAAAAGTGATCGGAGGGCGAATATCCCCCCCCCCCCCCGCTCATCATTTCCCCAAACACTTCCGATAAACATTTTGATATAGCTATTTTGTTGAACGTAGTTGAAGGGTCCGGAAATTACCACTTTGAGTATGACAACCTCCCCTAAGCCCTCAGGGCTAAGGTTATAAGCTATGTCCTTGGGGCATATAATGTTTTTTATAGAAAGCGTTGTCGCAAAAATTTCAGAAAGGGCTCATTCGATTGGAAATCGAAAGGCCTAGTTGCCCTTTTTAATATTCGAAAGTGATTGGAGGGCAACTAACCCCTCTCTCACGCCCACCATTTCCCCAACCACATCCAATCAAAATTTTGAGATAGCTATTTTGTTCAACATAGTTGAAAGTTCTGGAAATTGGGTATTTGAGGATGACCCCCCCCACACACACACACAACCCTCAGGGCAAGGTTTGTAGGTTATGTCCTGGTGGCATATAAGGTTTTTATAGAAAGCGAGGTAGTAGAAACTTCAAAAAGGGCTCATTTGATTGGAAATCGATAGGGCTAGTGCTCTTTTTAATATTCGAAAGTGATTTGAAGGCAACTAGCCCCCCTCTCACGCCCTCCCCCCGTTTCCCAAGCACATCCAATCAAAATTTTTAGATAGCCATTTTGTTCAACGTGGTTGAAAGGTCCAGAAATTATGTCTGAAGATGACAAACCCCCCACAGCCCCCAGGGCATAGGTTTTAAGTTATGATCTGGGGGCAGCTTTGGTTTTTATTGAAAATGTTGTCTTAGTAAGTTTAAAAAGTGCTCATTTAATTGGGAATTGAGACGTCTAGTGCCCTTATTAATAGTCAAAAGCGATCGGAGGACGTATGCCCAGACCTATAATTTCCCCAAACACTTTGGATCAACATTTTGATTTAGCCATTTTTTGAATATAGTTGAAGGGTCTGGAAATTATTTCATTGAGTATTTTTTGAACATAGTTGAAGGGTCTGGAAATTATTTCATTGAGCATTGAGTACTTCTATATTAATACGTAATGCGTACATATATTTTTAATACGTATGTTAGGCGTTTCGCCCCCTAGTCAATACCTAACAATTTACGCTAAAGTTTGAATTTTTTTCCAATTCTTTAAAAATGACCCCTTAATCACAAAGACCGTTAATTAGAATAAATAGCTCTTATGAAAGTACTTAAAAAATATTTGGCTTAAAGAGCAAGGTATTGACTAGGGGGTGAACCCAATCATATACTTAATAATTTTTGTTTGGTTTAAGTTTTGATGTTGCTCCTCACTTTCAGTTGAAAAAATTGTTGTTGTTCTTTTATTTAATTTCCAATCGTTTTTTAGATAATGCTGGGAAATCCGGCACCCCCTTCATAGCAGTGTCCCTTCCTTCATGAAAACTTCCTCCATGGAAAGGTTCTCCCACATAACCCCCGCCCCCCTCCCACTTCCGGAAAAAATCCCCCCCTGAAAACGTCTGTATACTTCCGAATAACCAATACTAAATGTAAACCACAGTAGACAGAATATACCAGTAAGCTTATCGCATATCATTTCTGGTCTTCGTTCTCGGTGCGAACAAAAAGCTCCTCCCACTTATTTCTGCATTAGTGGGAATGCGGGTTAGTCTGTTTCCGATTGTTTCAATGCACTTTGATGGAAACAATCGGAAACAGACTAACCTGCATTCCCGCTAATCTGACTTCGCCTATGTTTATATCTGCAAAAACGTTCTCCGGAGCACTCGCACCCCGGTCCGGGTTTTTATAATGGGTGAGATAGAGAATGATCATACTGCTAATTATATGAACTGTGATGTAAACATTGGTTAAAGTTCATAACTTTCAGCCCTTCCCCCGGGTACTTCGGGGGATTATGTCATCCTAAAAGACATATTTATTATGTTTTCAACCATGCTCAACAAAATGGCAATCTCAAAATTAGATCAGGTGACTCTGGGAAAAAAATGAGCGTGGGAGGGGGCCTAGTTGCCCTCCATTTTTTTGGTCACTTAAAAAGGGCACTGTAACTTTTAATTTCCGTTCGAATGAGCCCTCCCACGACATTCTAGGACCACTGGGTCAATACGATCACCCCTGGGAAAAAAAAAAAAAAAAAAACGAAAAAAAAACAAATAAACACGCATCCGTGATCTTTCTACTGGTAAAAAAAAATGCAAAATTCCACATTTTTGCATATAGGAGCTTAAAACCTCTACAGTAGGGTTGAGATTCTCTGATACACTGAATCTCATGGTGTAGTTTTCATTAAGGTTCTATGATTTTTAGGGGGTGTTTCCCCCTTTTTTCGAAAATCAGGCAAATTTTCTCAGGCACGTAACTTTTGACTGGTAAGACCAAACTTGATGAAACTTATGTATTTGAAATGAACATTAAAATTTGATTCTTTTGATGTATCTATTGGTATCAAAATTTCGTTTTTCAGAGTTTTGGTTACTATTTGAGCCGGGTCGCTCCTTACTTGCAGTTCGTTACCACGAACTGTTTGAAAAGTTTCATCGTGTGTTGAAGGGAATGTTGAAAAAAAGCTTTTATTTGCGTATTGCTTCTACTGCTACTACAACTATTGCTAGGCGTAATTATTGAACCTTTCAACAATGCTGAAAAAATGGATGTCTTAAAACTTTGTTTGGATACTTGTTAATGGAAATGATGGGCGGGGGGGGGGTCCTCAAATCACTTTAACTCTTAAAAAGGACACTACAACTTCCAATTTAAAATCAAATGAGACCTATCTGAATTTAATACGACCACCCATTCCATAAAAACCTTATAACCCCAAGGCGTAACTTAAAACCTTTGTCTCAAGGCTCTGCGGGGCTGTGCCAACCTGGAACCATTTTTGTATGTTCTTTGGCCTATTTCAAACAAAATTGCCGTCGCACAATTTTAATCAGATGCATTTGGTGAAAAGAAGGATAGTTGGGTGGGGGGGGGTGCTACTTAACCTCCATCACTATTGACTCTTAAAAGGGAGCCAGAAGTTCCAATTTTAGCCAAATGAGCCACCTCTAAAGCTTATACAACCATCCCTTCCATAAGAACCTTAACTACCCTAGAGAAATAACTTACAACACTCGCCCTCAGGCTCTATCAACCTCAAAAGCCTTGTTGTATGATATTTGAAGTATTTTGAATAAAAGGACTATCTCAAAATATCTACTGGATACATCAGAGGCAACGCTGTAGCGTTGCCTAGAGTAAAGGCCATACGGCTCCAATGTTTTATTTTTTTTTTTTTTCCAGAGGCACTTCATACATAAGGGGTCGTCGTGGAAACTTCAAAGGGGGCTCATTCGATTGGAAGTCGAGAGTTCTAGTGCCATTTTTAATAGTCGAAAATGATTGGAGGGCAACTAGCCCCCCCCCACGCCCATCATTCCCCCAAACACATCCAATAAAAATTTTGAGATAGCAATTTTGTTCAGTGTAGTTGATTTCCAGATAGAAAATATATTTTGAGGAGGACACTCTCCCACAACCCTCAGGGCAAGAGTTTTAAGTTATGCCATAGGGCCATGTAAGGTTTTTATAGAAGGCATTGTCGTAGAAACTTCAAAAAAGGCTCATTCAATTAGAGATTCAAGCGTTTAGTGCCATTTTTAATAGTCTAAAGTAATTGGAGGGCAACTAGCCCCCCCCCCCACCCATCATTCCCCCAGACACATCCAATTAAACATTTGAGATAGCAATTTCGTTCAGCATAGTTGATTTCCAAATAGAAAATATGTTTTTGAGGAGGACACTCCCCCAAAACCCTTTGGGCAAGGGTTTTAAGTTATGCCCTGGGGGTATATAAGGTTTTTATAGAAGGCGTTGTCGTAAAAACTTCAAAAAAGGCTCATTCGATTGAAAATTCAAAGGGCTAGTGCCCTTTTTAATAGTCGAAAGTGATTGGAGGGCAACCAGTCCCCCCTACGCCCATCATTCCCCCAAACACATCCAATCAAAATTTGAAATAGCCATTTTGTTCAGCGTAGTTGATTTTCAGATAGAAAATATGTTTTTGAGGAGGACACTCCCCCACAACACTCAAGGCAAGGGTTTTAAGTTATACACTGGGGGCATATAAGGTTTTTATAGAAGGCGGTGTCGTAGAAACTTCAAAAAAGATTGATTCGATTGGAAATTCAAAGGGCTAGTGCCCTATCTAATAGTCGAAAGTTATTTGAGGGCAACTGAACCCCCTCTCACGCCCACCTTTTCCCCAAACACATCCAATCAAAATTTTGAGACAGCCATTTTATTAAACGTAGTTTTAAGTTTTGGAAATTAGGTCTTTGAGGATGACAACTCCGCCAGAGCCCTCAGGGCAAGGGTTGTAAGTTATGCACTGGGGGCATATAAGTAGAGAGCTATCTATAACTCGTGACAGTACATAATTTATGCATTTTTTTATGGTTTTTGTCACTGGGAATGAAAAAACAGGATTTTTCTCACTTTGATGTATGTTCATGGTTTATTGATTCTAATGGGGTCAATGACACCTCTTTCAAGGTCGATTTATTTGTTGTTTCCAAGTGTATTGTCTCCAGAGTGAAGTTTGCACATGCGCATTAACGGGGGAGAGATGTATTGATCTAGGACTCGAAGGGGAGAGGATTTCCGAGAAATTGATTAGGTAATCGAAGAGGAAGTGAATTTCTGAGAAATTGATTGCGTAATCGAAGGGGAGAAGATTTCCGAGAAATTGATTGCGTAATCGAAGGGGAAGTGAATTTCCCAGAAATTGATTGCGTAATCGAAGGGGAGAGAATTTCCGAGAAATTGATTGCGTAATCGAAGGAGAAGTGAATTTCTGAAAAAATGATTGTGTAATCAAAGGGGAGAAGATTTCCAAGAAATTGATTGCGTAATCGAAGGGTAAGTGAATTTCTGAGAAATTGATTGCGTAATCGAAGGGGAGAGGATTTCCGAGAAATTGATTGCGTAACAGAGGGGGAAGTGGATTTCTGATAAATTGATTTGCATAATCGAGGGGAATTATTGATTCACGAAAGGGGAATTAAGAAACAATTATGGCTTCTTTGGTCTTTAGGTCTGAGAGAAAAATGGTCTTTAGGTCACAGAGATAAATTAATATTCTGTTTTTAAATATGGCTTCTTTAATCTTTAGTGTCAGGAATTAGAAATGACATCACTTGTTATCTTGGAATTATGCGGGAGTCTAAAGAGATAGAAAAATCCTTTTTTGAATACAGCTTCTCTGATCTTTAAGTCAGAGAGATAAATTGATATTTTATCGAAACCTTAATAGTGTAGCTAGGAACACCTATGAGATGAAGAGATTAACGCAGGAAAGGGTTTCCTAGTAATTTCAAATGTGACAGCGCAGGGATGCCAAAACAAAGGAACACGCAGAAATGACTTTTAGGGGATTCTTTGGGCGAAACAGTTTGAGACGTTTTAGAAGATGATTTAAGCGAAACCATTTGAGGCATTTTAGAAGATGATTTAGAAGATGATTTGAGGGTGAAATTCTGTGGTCATTATAATACACAAGTTCCAATTGATCAGTGTTGGAAGGTCCCCTACCCCAACCCCAAAGAGTTTCCTCTATCCCAACATCAAAGGGCCCCTGGGCCCCCAAAAGCCCTCCGGGCCCCCAAATGCCCCCCTAGCCCCCAAAGGCCGCCTGGCCCCCAAAATGCCCCAGGGCCCCCAAAGGCACCCCGGGCCCCCAAATAACAACGGGCCCCCAAATGCCCCCCGGACGCCCAAATACCCCCCGGACCCCCAAATGCCCCCCCAGGCCCCCAAAGGCCCCCTGGGGCCCCCAAAGAGCCCCCGGACACCCCCAGGGCCCCAAAGGGCCCCCAACTTTTTTGCCCCCCGTTTTTATAATACTTTTTAATTTGCGCATTTGAGACACAGAAGGGCCCCATCCCCCCAACTTTTGGCTTCCCATTCCACCATTAGTGTTTTGTCGTGGTATACATTGTCACACTTACATTCTATGGATTTTTCAAGGTGAATTTTGAATTTCTTTCATTGAAATGCAAGAGTTGGTTTTTTTCAGTTGATCCTTGTTGTGGTTTTTCAAGCCCCTGTTACGATTTCCAGATATTTCATATTCCATTTTGAATAACTTTCGTTATAGGGCGACAGACGAATTATCTCGGTCGTGGCAGGTCTTGGTGTAACTAATCAATGTTCCATCCTAAAGTTTTTTCCAAAGTCATTTTGGAGTTCTTTCATTGAAATTCAAGAGTAAGAAGGTTTCAGTAGTGTTTTGTCGTGGTTTACCTTGTCACAGTTACATTCTCTTGAATTTTCAAAGTTCATTTTGAATTTTTTTCGTTGAAATGCAAGAGTTGGAATATTTTAATAGTGTTTTGTCGTGGTTTTTCGTGTCACAATTACATTCTTTTGATTTTTCAAAGTTCATTTTGGATTTCTTTCGTTGAAATGCAAGAGTTGAAATATTTCAGTAGTGTTTTGTTGTGGTTTACCTTGTCACAGTTACATTTTCTTGATTTTTCAAAGTTCATTTTGGATTTCTTTCGTAGAAATGCAAGATTTGGAATATTTCAGTAGTGTTTTGTTGAGGTTTACCTTGTCACAGTTACATTCTCTTGATTTTTCAAAGTTCATTTTGGATTTCTTTCCTTGAAATGCAAGAGTTGGAATATTTCAGTAGTGTTTTGTCGTGGTTTAACTTGTCACAATTACATTCTCTTGATTCTTCAAAGTTCATTTTGGATTTCTTTCATTGAAATGCAAGAGTTGGAATATTTCAGGAGTGTTTTGTTATGCTTTACCACGTCATTGTTACCTTTCTTTGATGTTTAAAAGATTATTTTGAATTTCTTTAGTGAAATTCTAGAGTTTTAATACTTCAGCAGTGTTTTTTAGTGGTTTATATTATAACAGTTACATTCTCTTGAATTTTCAAAGTTCATTTTGGATTTCTTTGGTTGAAATGCAAGAGTTGGAATACTTCAGTAGTGTTTTGTTGTGCTTTACCTTGTCAAACTTACATTCTCTTGATTTTAAAAGATCATTTTGGATTTCTTTCGTTGAAATGTAAGAGTTGGAATATTTCAGTAGTGTTTTGTTGTGGTTTACCTTGTCACAATTACATTATCTTGATTTTTCAAAGTTCATTTTGGATTTCTTTCATTGAAATGCAAGAGTTGGAATATTTCAGTAGTGTTTTGTTGCGCTTTACCTTGTCACAATTACATTCTCTTGATTTTTCAAAGTTCATTTTGGATTTCTTTCATTGAAATGCAAGAATTAGAATATTTCAGTAGTGTTTTCTCGTGGTTTACCTTGTCACAGTTACATTCTCTAGATTTTTTAAAGTTCATTTTGAATTTCATTCATTGAAATACAAGAGTTGGAATATTTTAGAAGTGTTTTTTTGTGGTTTACCATGTCACAGTTACTTTCTCTTGATTTTTCCAAAGTTCATTTTGGAATTTCTTTCGTTGAAATGAAAGAGTTGGAATATTTCAGTAGTGTTTTGTCGTGGTTTACCTTGTCACAATTACATTCTCTTGATTTTTCAAAGTTCATTTTGTAATTTCTTTCGTTTAAATGAAAGAGTTGGAATATTTCAGTAGTGTTTTTTCGTGGTTTACCTTGTCACACTTACATTCTCTTGATTTTTCAAAGTTCATTTTTGAATTTCTTTAGTTGAAAAGAAAGAGTTGGAATATTTCAGTAGTGTTTTTTTATGGTTTACCTTGTCACAGTTACATTCTCTTGATTTTTTCAAAGTTCATTTTGGAATTTCGTTCATTGAAATGCAAGAGTTGGAATATTTCAGTAGTGTTTTGTCGTGGTTTACCTTGTCACAATTACATTCTCTTTATTTTTCAAAGTTCATTTTGGAATTTCTATCGTTTAAATGCAAGAGTTGGAATATTTCAGTAGTGTTTTGTCGTGGTTTACCTTGTCACAATTACATTCTCTTGATTTTTCAAAGTTCATTTTGGATTTCTTTAGTTGAAATGCAAGAGTTGGAATATTTCAGTAGTGTTTTGTTATGGTTTACATTGGCACACTTCCATTTTCTTGATTTTTCAAAGTTCATTTTGGATTTCTTTCGTTGAAATGCAAGAGTTGGAATATTTCAGTAGTGTTTTGTTGTGGTTTACCTTTCCCAGTTAAATTCTCCAGATTTTTCAAAGTTCATTTTGGATTTCTTTCATTGAAGTGCAAGAGTTGGAATATTTCAGTAGTGTTTTGTTGTGGTTTACCTTGTCAAAGTTATATTCTCTTGATTTTTCAAAGTTCATTTTGGATTTTATTCGTTGAAATGCAAGAGTTGGAATATTTCAGTAGTGTTTTGTCGTGGTTTATCTTGTCACACTTACATTTTCTTGATTTTTCAAAGTTCATTTTGAATTTTTTTCGTTGAAATGCAAAAGTTGGAATAATTCAGTAGTGTTTTGTTGTGCTTTACCTTGTCACAGTTACATTCTCTTGATTTTTCAAAGTTCATTTTGGATTTCTTTCGTTGAAATACAAGAGTTGGAATATTCCAGTAGTGTTTTGTCGTGGTTTACCTTGTCACAGTTACATTCTCTTGCTTTTTCAAAGTTCATTTGGAATTTCTTTCGTTGAAATGCAAAAGTTGGAATATTTCAGTAGTGTTTTGTTATGGTTTACCTTGTCACAGCTACATTCCCTTGATTTTTCAAAGTTAATTTTGGATTTCCTTCGTTGAAATGCAAGAGTTGGAATATTTCTGTAGTGTTTTGTTGTTCTTTACCATTTCAGAGTTACATTCTCTTGATTTTTCAATGTTCATTTGGAATTTTTTTGGTTGAAATGCAAGAGTTGGAATATTTCAGTAGGGTTTTGTTTTTGTTTACTTATTCGCATTTACATTTTCATGTTTTTTAATTTTTCATTTTGGATTTTTCTTGTTAACAAAAAATAGTAAGAATATTTCACTATTGTTTTTTCGTGGTTTACCTTGTCACAATTACATTCTCTTAATTTTTCAAATTTCCTTTTGGATTTCTTTCATTGAAATGCAAGAGTAGGAATATTTCAGTAGTGTTTTGTCGTGGTTTACCTTGTCACAGTTACATTCTCTTGATTTTTCAAAGTTCATTTTATATTTCTTTCATTGATATGCAACAGTTTGAATATTTCAGTAGTGTTTTGTTGTGGTTTACCTTGTCACAGTTACATTCTCTTGATTTTTAAAAGTTCATTTGGTATTTCTTTCGTTGAAATGCAAGAGTTGGAATATTTCAGTAGTGTTTTGTTGTGGTTTACCTTTCCCAGTTAAATTCTCCAGATTTTTCAAAGTTCATTTTGGATTTCTTTCATTGAAGTGCAAGAGTTGGAATATTTCAGTAGTGTTTTGTTGTGGTTTACCTTGTCAAAGTTATATTCTCTTGATTTTTCGAAGTTCATTTTGGATTTTATTCGTTGAAATGCAAGATTTGGAATATTTCAGTAGTGTTTTGTCGTGGTTTATCTTGTCACACTTACATTTTCTTGATTTTTCAAAGTTCATTTTGGATTTCTTTCGTTGAAATGCAAAAGTTGGAATATTTCAGTAGTGTTTTGTTGTGCTTTACCTTGTCACAGCTACATTCCCTTGATTTTTCAAAGTTCATTTTGGATTTCTTTCGTTGAAATACAAGAGTTGGAATATTCCAGTAGTGTATTGTCGTGGTTTACCTTGTCACACTTTCATTCTTTTGATTTTTCAAAGTTAATTTTGGATTTCCTTCGTTGAAATGCAAGAGTTGGAATATTTCAGTAGTGTTTAGTTGTGGTTTACAATTTCATAGTTACATTCTCTTGCTTTTTCAAAGTTCATTTGGAATTTCTTTCGTTGAAACGCAAGAGTTGGAATATCTCAGTTGTGTTCTGTTATAGTTTACCTTGTTGCCGTTGCTTTCTATTGACTTTTCAAAGTTCATTTTGAATTTCTTTCGTTGAAATGCAAAAGTTGGATTATTTCATTAGTGTTTTGTTCTGGTTTACCTTGGCACACTTGTATTTTCTAGATTTTAAAAAGCTTATTTTGGATTTCTTTGATGGAAAGGCATGAGTTGGATTAATTTAGTATTTATATTTTGTGCTTTAAATTATAACAGTTAAAATCGATTTATTTTTAAAAGTTCATTTTGAATTTATTTCATTGATATGCAAGACTTGGAATATTTCAGTATTGTTTTGTTGTGCTTTACCTTGTCACAGTTACATTCTCTTGATTTTTTAAAGTTCATTTGGAATTTCTTTCGTTGAAATGCAAGAGCTGGAATATTTCAGTAGTGTTTTGTTATGGTTTACCTTGTCACAGTCACATTCTCTTGATTTTTCAAAGATCATTTTGGATATCTTTCGTTGATATGCAAGAGTTGGAATATTTCAGTAGGGTTTTGTTGTGGTTTACCTTGTCACAGTTACATTCTCTTGCTTTTTCAAAGTTCATTTGGAATTTCTTTCGTTGAAATGCAAGAGTGGGAATATTTCAGTAGTGTTTTGTTATGGTTTACCTTGTCACAGTTACATTCTCTTGATTTTTCAAAGTTCATTTTGGATTTCTTTCATTGAAATGCAAGAATTGGAATATTTTAGTAGTGTCTTATCGTGGTTTAACTTTTCAAACTTACATTATCTTGATTTTTAAAATTTCATTTTGGATTTCTTTCTTTGAAATGTAATAGTTGGAATATTTCAGTAGTGCTTCGTCATTGTTTACCTTGTCACAGTTACATTCTCTTGATTTTTCAAAGTTTATTCTGGATTTCTTTCATTGAAATGCAAGAGTGGGAGTATTCGAGCAGTGTTTTGATGTTGTTTACCTTGTCAGACTTATATTCTGTTGATTTTTAAAATTTCTTTCTGATTTCTATCGTTGAAATTAAAGATTTAGAGTATTTCAGTATTGTTCTCTCGTGGTTTAAATTTTCAACCTTATATTCTCATGACTTTTAAAATTTCATTTTGGATTTCTTTCGTTGAAGTGCAAGAGTTGGAATATTTCAGTAGAGTCTTGTCGTGTTTTACCTTGTCACAGTTACATTCTCTTACTTTTTAAAAGTGCATTTTGTATTTATTTCGTTGAAATGCAAGAGTTGGAAGGTTTCAGTAGTGTTTTGTCGTGGTTTACCTTGTCACAGTTACATTCTCTTGAATTTTCAAAGTTCATTTTGAATTTTTTTTCGTTGAAATTCAAGAGTTGGAATATTTCAGTAGTGTTTTGTGGTGGTTTTCCGTGTCACAGTTACATTCTTTTTGATTTTTCAAAGTTCATTTTAGTATTTTTTTCGTTGAAATGCAAGAGTTGAAATATTTCAGTAGTTTTTGTTGTGGTTTACCTTGTCACAGGTACATTCTCTTGATATTTCAAAGTTTATTTTGGATTTCTTTCGTTGAAATGCAATAGTTTGAATATTACAGTAGTGTTATGTCGTGGTTTACATTGTCAAAGTTACATTCTCATGATTTTTCAAAGTTCATTTTGGATTTCTTTCGTTGAAATGCAAGAGTTGGAATATTTCAGTAGTGTTTTGTCGTGGTTTACCTTGTCACAATTATATTCTCTTGATTTTTCCAAGTGCATTTTGGATTTCTTTCGTTGAAATGCAAGAGTTTGTATATTTTAGTAGTGTTTTGTTGTTCTTCACCTTGTCAGTGTTTCATTCTATGTATTTTTCGAAGTTAATTTTGGATTTCTCTCTTTGAAATGCAAGAGTTGGAATATTTCAGTAGTGTTTTGTCGTGGTTTAGCTTGACCCAGTTTTATTCCCTTGATTTTTAAAAGTTCATTTTGGATTTCTTTCGTAGAAATGCAAGAGTTGGAATATTTCAGTAGTGTCTTGTTGTGCTTTACCTTGTCACAGTTACGTTCTTTTGATTTTTCAAAGTTCATTTTGGATTTTTTTCTTTGAAATGCAAGAGTTGGAATATTTAAGTAGTGTTTTGTCTTGATTTACCGTGTCTCAGTTTCATTCTCTTGATTTTTTCAAAGTTCATTTTGGATTTCTTTCGTTGAAGTGCAAGAGTTGGAATATTTCAGTAGTGCTTTGTCGTGGTTTACCGTATCACAGTTGCATTCTCTTCATTTTTCAAAGTTCATTTTGAATTTCTTTAGTTGAAATGCAAGAGTTTGAATATTTCAGTAGTGTTTTGTAATGGTTTACCTTGTCACAATTACATTCTCTTGATTTTTCAAAGTTCATTTTGGAATTTCTATCGTTTAAATGCAAGAGTTGGAATATTTCAGTAGTGTTTTGTCGTGGTTTACCTTGTCACAATTACATTCTCTTGATTTTTCAAAGTTCATTTTGGATTTCTTTAGTTTAAATGCAAGATTTGGAATAATTCAGTAGTGTATTGTCGTGGTTTACCTTTTCACACTTACATTCTCTTGATTTTTCAAAGTTAATTTTGGAATTTCTATCGTTTAAATGCAAGAGTTGGAATATTTCAGTAGTGTTGTATCGTAGTTTACCTTGTCACAGTTACATTCTATTGATTTTTCAATGTTCATTTGGGATTTCTTTCATTGAAATGCAAGAGTTGGAATATTTCAGTAGCGTTTTGTTACGGTTTACATTGGCACACTTACATTTTCTTGATTTTTCAAAGTTCATTTTTGGATTTATTTCGTTGAAATGCAAGAGTTGGAATATTTCAATAGTGTTTTGTTGTGGTTTACCTTGGCACAGTTATATTCTCTTGATATTTCAAAGTTACTTTTGGATTCCTTTCGTTGAAATGCAAGAGTTGGAATATTTCAGTAGTGTTTTGTTGTGGTTTACCTTTCCCAGTTAAATTCTCTTGATTTTTCAAAGTTCATTTTGGATTTCTTTAACTGAAGTGCAAGATTTGGAATATTTCAGTAGTGTTTTGTTGTGGTTTACCTTGTCACAGTTACATTCTCTAGATTTTTCAAATTTCATTTTGGATTTTTTTCATTGAAATGCTAGATTTGGAATATTTCACTAGTGTTTTGTCGTGGTTTACCTTGTCACACTTACATTCTCTTGATTTTTCAAAGTTCATTTTGGATTTCTTTCGTTGAAATGCAAGAGTTGGAAGATTTCAGTAGTGTTTTGTTGTGCTTTACCTTGTCACAGCTACATTCCCTTGATTTTTCAAAGTTCATTTTGGATTTCTTTCGTTGAAATACAAGAGTTGGAATATTCCAGTAGTGTTTTGTCGTGGTTTACCTTGTCACACTTTCATTCTTTTGATTTTTCAAAGTTAATTTTGGATTTCCTTCGTTGAAATGCAAGAGTTGGAATATTTCAGTAGTGTTTAGTTGTGGTTTACAATGTCACAGTTACATTCTCTTGCTTTTTCAAAGTTCATTTGGAATTTTTTTCGTTGAAATGCAAGAGTTGGAATATTTCAGTTGTGTTTTGTTATGGTTTACCTTTTCACCGTTACATTTTCTTGACTTTTCAAAGTTCATTTTGGATTTCTCTTGTTGAAATGCAAGAGTTGGAATATTTCAGTAGTGTTTTGTCGTGGTTTACCTTATCACAGTTATATTCTCTTGAATTTTCAAAGTTCATTTTGGATTTCTTTCGTTGATATGCAAGAGTTGGAATATTTCAGTAGTGTTTTGTTGTGGTTTACCATATCACAGTTACATTTTCTTGCTTTTTCAAAGTTCATTTGGAATTTCTTTCGTTGAAATGCAAGAGATGGGAATATTTTAGTAGTGTTTTGTTATGTTTTACCTTTTCACCCTCATATTCTCTTGTCTTTTCAAAGTTCATTTCGGATTTATTTCACTGAAATGCAAGAGTTGGAATATTTCAGTAGTGTTTTGTCGTGGTTTACCTTGTCAAACTTACATTATATTGATTTTTCAAAGTTCATTTAGGATTTCTTTCTTTGAAATGCAAGAATTGGAATATTTCAGTAGTGTTTTATCGTGGTTTACCTTGTCGCAATTACATTCTCTTGATTTTTCGAAGTTCATTTTGGATTTCATTCACTGAAATGCAAGAGTTGGAATATTTCAGTAGTGTTTTGTTGTGGTTTATCTTGTCAAAGTTACATTCTCTTGATTTTTAAAAGTTCATTTGGAATTTCTTTCGTTGAAATGCAAGAGTTGGAATATTTCAGTAGTGTTTTGCTATGGTTTACCTTGTCACAGTTACATTCGCTTGATTTTTCAAAGTTCATTTTGTATTTCTTTCGTTGAAATGCAAGAGTTGGAATATTTCAGTAGTGTTCGTCGTGGTTTTCCATGTCACAGTTACATTCTCTTGATTTTTCAAAGTTCATTTTGGATTTCTTTCATTGAAATGCAAGAGTTGGAATATTTCAGTAGTGTTTTGTCGTAGTTAACCTTGTCACAGTTACATTCTCTTGAGTTTTCAAAGTTCCTTTTGAATTTATTTCGTTGTAATGCAAGAGTTGGAATATTTCAGTAGTGTTTTGTCGTGGTTTACTGTGTCACAGTTAAATTCTCTTGATTTTTCAAAGTTCATTTTAGATTTCTTTCGCTGAAATGCAGGAGCTAGAATATTTCAGTAGTGTTTTGTTGTGGTTTACCTTCTCACAGTTACATTCTCTTGATTTTTCAAAGTTCATTTTGGATTTCTTTCGTTGAAATGCAAGAGTTTGAATATTACAGTGGTGTTTTCTCGTGGTTTACCTTGTCACATTTACATTCTCTTGATTTTTCAAAGTTCATTTTGAATTTCTTTCTTTGAAATGCAAGAGTTTGAATATTTCAGTAGTGTTTTGTAGTGGTTTACATTGTCACAATTACATTATCTTGATTATTCAAAGTTCATTTTGGATTTCATTCGTTGAGATGCAAGAGTTGGAATATTTCGGTAGTGTCTTGTCGTGCTTTCCCTTGTCAACGTTACATTTTCTTAATTTTTCAAAGTTCATTTTGGATTTTTTTCGTTGAAATGCAAGAGTTGGAATACTTCAGTAGTGTTTTTTTGTGCTTTACCTTATCACAATTAAATTTTCCTGATTTTTAAATGTTCAGTTTGAATTTCTTTCGTTGAAAAGCAAGAGTTGGAATATTTCAGTAGTATTTTCTTGTGGGTTACATTGTCGGAATTATATTCTCTTGATTTTTCAAAGTTTATTTTGGATTTCTTTTGTTGAAATATAAGAGTTGGATTATTTCAGTTGGGTATTGTCATATTTTAGCTTGTCACAATTACATTATCTTGATTTTTCAAAGTTCATTTTGAATTTCTTTAATTGAAATGCAAAAGTTGGAATATTTCAGTAGTGTTTTGTCGTGGTTTACCGTGTCAGAGTTACATTCTCATGATTTTTCAAAGTTCATTTTGAATATCTTTCATTGAAATGCAAGAGTTGTAATATTTCAGTAGTGTTTTGTCGTGGTTTACCTTGTCGCAATTACATTCTCTTGATTTTTTACAGTTCATTTTGGATTTAATTCATTGAAATGCAAGAGTTGGAATATTTCAGTAGTGTTTTGTTGTGGTTTACCTTGTCAAAATTACATTCTCTTGATTTTTAAAAGTTCATTTGGATTTCTTTCGTTGAAATGCAAGAGTTGGAATATTTCAGTAGTGTTTTGTTATGGTTTACCTTGTCACAGTTACATTCTCTTGATTTTTCAAAGTTCATTTTTGAATTTCTGTGGTTGAAATGCAAGAGTTGGAATAATTCAGTAGTGTTTTGTCGTGGTTTACCTTGTCACAGTTACATTCTATTGATTTTTCAAATTCATTTTGGATTTCTTTCGCTGAATTGTAAGAGTTGGAATATTTCAGTAGTGTTTTGTTATGGTTTACATTGGCACACTTAAATTCTCTTGATTTTTCAAAGTTCGTATTGGATTTCTTTAATTGAAATGCAAGAGTTGGAATATTTCAGTAGTGTTTTGTTGAGGTTTATCTTGTCACAGTTACATTCTCTTGATTTTTCAAAGTTCATTTTGAATTTCTTTCGTTGAAATGCAAGAGTTGGAATATTGCAGTAGTGTTTTGTCGTGGTTTACCTTGTCAGAGTTAAATTCTCTTGATTTTTCAAAGTTAATTTTAGATTTCTTTCATTGAAATGCAAGAGTTGGAATATTTCAGTAGTGTTTTGTTGTACTTTACCTTGTCACAGCTACATTCTCTTTATTTTTCAAAGTTCATTTTGGATTTCTTTCGTTGAAATGCAAGAGTTGGAATATTTCAGTACTGTTTTGTTGTGGTTTACCATGTCACAATTACATTCTCTTAATTTTTCAAAGTTCATTTGGAATTTGTTTCGTTGAAATGCAAGAGTTGGAATATTTCAGTGGTGTTTTGTTATGGTTTACCTTGTCACTGTTACATTCTCCTGGCTTTTAAAAGTCCATTTTGGATTTCTCTCGTTGAAATGCAACAGTTGGAATTTTTAAGTAGTGTCTTGTCATGGTTTACCTTATCACAGTTACATTCTCTTGATTTTTCAAAGTTCATTGTGAATTTCTTTCATTTAATTGCAAGAGTTGGAATATTTTAGTAGTGTTTTGTTGTTATTTACCCTATCACAGTTACATTTTCTTGATTTTTCAAAGTTCATTTTGGATTTCTTTCATTGATTAGCAACAGTTGGAATATTTCAGTAGTGTTTTGTTGTTGTTTACCTTGTCACAGTTACATTCTCTTGATTTTTCAAAGTTCATTTTGAATTTTTTTCGTTGAAATGCAAGAGTTGGAATATTTCAGTAGTGTTTTGCTATGGTTTAACTTGTCACAGTTACATTCTCTTGATTTTTCAAAGTTCATTTTGGATTTCTTTCGTTGAAATTCAAGAGTTGGAATATTTCAGTAGTGTTTTGTTTTGGTTTACCATATCACAGTTACATTCTATTGCTTTTTCAAAGTTCATTTGGAATTTCTTTCGTTTAGCAAAGAGTTGGAATATTTCAGTAGTGTTTTGTTATGGTTTACCTTGTCACAGTTACATTCTCTTGATTTTTCAAAGTTCATTTTGGATTTATTTCTCTGAAATGCAAGAGTTGGAATATTTAAGTATTGTTTTGTCGTATTTTACCATGTCAAAGCTACATTCTCTTGATTTTTCAAAGTTCATTTTGGATTTCTTTCATTGAAATAAAAGAGTTGGAATATTTCAGTAGTGTTTTGTTGTGGTTTACCTTGTCAAAGTTACATTCTCTTGATTTTTAAAGTTCATTTGGAATTTCTTTCGTTGAAATGCAAGAGTTAGAATATTTCAGTAGTGTTTTGCTATGGTTTATCTTGTCACAGCTACATTCTCTTGATTTTTTGTCGTGTTTTGTCGTGGTTTACCTTTGTCACACTTACATTCTCTTGATTTTTCAAAGTTCATTTTGAATTTCTTTTGTTGAAATGCAAGACTTGGAATATTTCCGTAATATTTTGTCGTAGTTTACCTTGTCACAAATACATTCTCTTGATTTTCGAAAATTCATTTTGAATTTCATTCATTAAAATAAAAGAGTTTGAATATTTTGATAGTGGTTTTTCGTGGTTTACTTTCTCACACTTATATTCTCTTGATTTTTCAAAGTTCATTTTGGATGTCTTTCACTGAAATACAAGAGTTGGTATATTTCAGTAATGTTTTTTCGTGGTTTACCTTGCCACACTTACATTCTTTTGACTTTTCAAAGATCAGTTTGGATTTATTTCGTTGAAATGAAAGAGTTGGAATATTCCAGTAGTCTTTTGTCATGGTTTACCTTGTCACGGTTACATTCTCTTGATTTTTCAAAGTTCATTTGGGATTTCTTTCATTGAAATGCAAGAGTTTGAATATTTCAATAGTGTTTTGTCGTGGTTTACCTTTTCACTGTTACATTCTCTTGATTTTTCAAAGTTCATTTTGAATTTCTTTCATTGAAATTCAAGTTGGAATATTTCAGTAGTGTTTTGTTGTGGTTTACCTAGTCACTGTTACATTCTCTTGATTTTTTAAAGTTCATTTTTGGATTTCTTTCGTTGACATGCAAGACTGGGAATATTTCACTAGTGTTTTGTTGTGGTTTACCTTGTCACACTTACATTCTCTTGATTTTTCGAAGTTCATTTTTGGATTTCTTTCCTTGAAATACAAGAGTTCATTTCACTAGTGTTTTGTATCTGGGTTGGTTTTTCAAAATGAATGTTTCAAAAAGAAATTCAAAAAGAATTTTAAAATATCAAGAGAATGTAAGTGTGACAAGGTAAACTCTTGCATTTCAATGAAAGAAAATTCAAAATGAACTTTAAAAAATCAAGAGAATGTAAGTGTGACAAGGTAAACTCTTGCATTTCAATGAAAGAAATTCAAAATGAACTTTGAAAAATCAAGAGAACGTAACAGTGACAAAATAAACCGCTAGAAAACACTATTGAAATATTCCAACTCTTGCATTTCAAAGAAAGAAATCCAAAATGAACTTTGAAAAATCAAGAGAATGTAACCGTGACAAGGTAAACCATGACAAAACACTAGTGAAATATTCCAATTCTTGCATTTCAACAAAAGAAATCCAAAATGATCTTTGAAAAATCAAGAGAATGTAAGTGTGATAAGGTAAACCACGACAAAAAACTATTGAAATATTCCAACTCTTGCATTTCAACGAAAAAAATCCAAAATGAACTTTAAAATATCAAGAGAATATAAGTGTGACAAAGTGAAGCACGACACAACACTACTGAAATATTCTAACTCTTGCATTTCAATGAAAGAAATCCAAAATGAACTTTGAAAAATCAAGAGAATGTAAGCGTGACAAGGTAAACGATGACAAAACACTACTGAAATATTCAAACTCTTGCATTTCAATAAAAAAAAACCAAAATGAATTTTGAAAAATCAAGAGAATGTAAGTGTGACAAGGTAAAGCACTATAAAACACTACTGAAATATTCCAACTCTTGCATTTCAATGAAAGAAATCCAAAATGGACTTTGAAAAATCAAGAGAATGTAACTGTGACAAAGTAAACCATAGCAAAACACTACTGAAATATTCCAACTCTTGCATTTCAACGAAAAAAAATCCAAATTAACTTTGAAAAATCAAGATAATGTAACTTTGACAAGATAAACCACAAAGAAACACAACTTAAATATTCCAACTCTCGCTTTTCAATGAAAGAAATTCATAATGAAATATGAAAAATTGAGAAAATGAAATTTTAAAAGGTAAACCATAACAAAACCCTACCGATATATTCCAACTTTTGCATTTCAACGAAAAAAAATCCAAAATGAACTGAAAAATCAATAGAATGTAAGTGTAACAAGGTAAACCACGACAAAACACTACTGAAATATTCCAACTCTTGCATTTCAGTGAAAGAAATCCAAAAGGAACTTTGAAAAGTCAAAAGAATGTAACTGTGAAAAGGTAAACCCTAACAGAACACTACTGAAATACTCCAGCTCTTGCATTTAAACAATAGAAATACCAAATGAACTTTGAAAAATCAAGAGAATATTACTTTGACATGGTAAACCACAACAAAACACTACTGAAATATTCCAACTCTTGCATTTCAACGAAAGATATCCAAAATGAACTTTGAAAAGTCAAGAGAATGTAACTTTGACAAGGTAAACCATATCAAAACACTACTGAAATATTCCAACTCTTGAATTTCAAATAAGGAAATCCAAAATTAACTTTGAAAAATCAAGAGAATTTAACTCTGACAAAGTAAACCACAACAACACACTACTGAAATATTCTAAATCTTGCATTTAAACGACGAAAATCCGAAATGAACTATGAAAAATCAAGAGAATGAAAATGTGACAAGGTAAAACACGACAAAATACTAATGAATTATTCCAACTCTTGCATTTCAACGAAAGAAATTCAATATGAACTTAGAAAAATCAAGAGAATGTAATTGTAACAAGGTAAACACCAACAAAACACTAGTGAAATATTCCAACTCTTGTATTTCAACAAAATAAATTCAAAATGAACTTTGAAAAATCAAGAGAATGTAACTGCGACAAGGTAAACCATAAAAAAACACAACTGAAATATTCCAACTCTTGCATTTCAACGAGAGAAATTCCAAATGAACTTTGAAAAAGCAAGAGAATGTAACTTTGACACGGTAAACCACAACAAAACACTACTGAAATATTCCAAATCTTGCATTTCAACGAAAGAAATCCAAAATGAACTTTGAAAAATCAAAAGAATGAAAGAGTGACAAGGTAAACCACGACAAAACACTACTGAAATATTCCAAGTCTTGCATTTTAACGAAATAAATCCAAAAAAAGTTTTGAAAAATCAAGAGAATGTAACAGTGCCAAGGTAAAGCACAACAAAACACTACTGAAGTATTCCAACTCATGCATTTCAACGAAAGGAATCAAAAATGAAATTTGAAAAATAAAGAGAAGGTAACTGTGACAAGGTAAACCACGACGAAACACTACTGAAATATTCCAACTCTTGCACTTCAACGAAAGAAATTCCAAAATGAACTTTGAAAAATCAAGAGAATGTAACTGTGACAAGGTAAACCACGACA
This sequence comes from Artemia sp. Qi Xiang Cuo, assembly GCF_049724085.1. Lineage (NCBI taxonomy): Eukaryota > Metazoa > Arthropoda > Branchiopoda > Anostraca > Artemiidae > Artemia > Artemia sp. Qi Xiang Cuo. Next base: position 33,613,604 of record NC_142797.1, read on the forward strand.
AAACACTACTGAAATATTCAAACTCTTGCATTTCAACGAATGAAATTCCAAAATGACCTTTGAAAAAATCAAGAGAATGTAAGTGTGACAATGTAAACCACGACAAAACACTACTGAAATATTCCAACTCTTGAATTTCAACGAATGAAAATCAAAATGAACTTTGAAAAATCAAGAGAATATAAATGTGACAAAGTAAACCACGACAAAACACCACTGAAACATCCTAACTCTTGCATTTCAATGAAAGAAATCAGAAATGAACTTTTAAAAATCGAGAGAATGTGAGTATGAAAATGTAAACCACAACAAAACACTACTGAAATATTCCAACTCTTGCATTTAAAGGAAAGAAATCCAAAATGAACTTTGAAAAATCAAGAAAATGTAAGTGTGACAAGGTTAACCATGACAAAACACTACTGAAATATTCCAACTCTTGCATTTCAACGAAAGAAATCCAAAAATGAACTTTGAAAAATCAAGAGAATGTAAGTGTGCCAATTTAAACCATAACAAATCACTACTGAAATATTCCAGCTCTCGTATTTCAACGAAAGAAATCCAAAATGAACTTTGAAAAATCAAGAGAATGTAACTGTGACAAGGTAAACCATAAAAAAACACTACTGAAATATTCCTACTCTTGCATTTCAATGAAAGAAATCCAAAATAAACTTTGAAAAATCAAGGGAATGTAAGTGTGACAAGGTAAACCACAACAAAACACTACTGAAATATTCCAACTCTTGCATTTCAATAAAAGAAATCCAAAATGAACTTCGAAAGATCAAGAGAATGTAATTGTGACAAGACAAAGCACAACAAAACACTACTGAAATATTCCAACTCTTGCATTTCAACGAAGGACATCCAAAATGAACTTTGAAAAATCAAGAGAATGTAACTGTGACAAGGTAAACCACAACGAAACACTACTGAAATATTCTTTCGTTGAAATGCAAGAGTAGGAATATTTCAGTAGTGTTTTGTTATGGTTTACCTTGTCACAGTTACATTTTCTTGATTTTTCAAAGTTCATTTTGAATTTTTTCGTTGAAATGAAAGAGTTGGAATATTTCAGTAGTTCTTGTTGTGGTTTACCTTGTTACAGTTACATTCTATTGATTTTTCAAAGTTCATTTTGGATTTCTTTCATGAAATGCAAGAGTTGGAATATTTCAGTTGTGTTTTGTCATGGTTTAGCATGTCACAGGTACATTCTGTTGATTTTTCAAAGTTCATTTTGGATTTCTTTCATTGCAATGAAAGAGTTGGAATATATCACTAGTGTTTTGTTGTGGTTTAGCTTGTCACAATTACATTTTATTTATTTTTAAAAGATCATTTGGAATTTCTTTAGTTAAAAAGTAAGAGTTGGAATATTTCAGTAGTGTTTTGCTATGGTTTACCTTGTCACAGTTACATTCTCTTGATTTCTCAAAGTTCATTTTGGATTTCTTTCGTTGAAATGCAAGAGTTGGAATATTTCAGTAGTGTTTTGTTGTGTTTTACAATATCACAGCTACATTCTCTTGATTTTTTAAAGTTCATTTGGAATTTCTTTCGTTGAAATGCAAGAGTTGGAATATTTCAGTAGTGTTTTGTTATGGTTTACCTTGTCATAGTTACATTCTCTTAACTTTTCAAAGTTCATTTTGGATTTCTTTCATCCAAATGCAAGAGTTGGAATATTTCAGTCGTGTTTTATCGTGCTATACCTTGTCACAGTTACATTATTTTGATTTTTCATAATTCATTTTGTATTTCTTTCATTTAAATTCAACAGTTTGAATTTTTCTGTTGTCTTTTGTCATTTTTAACTATGACGCAATTTCACTATCTTTATTTTTCAAAGTTCATTTTGAATTTATTTCATTGAAATGCAAGAGTTGGATTATTTCAGTAGTGTTTTGTGGTGGTTTACCTTGTCACACTTACATTCTCTTGATTTTTCAAAGTTCATTTGGAATTTCTTTCATTAAAATGCAAGAGTTGGAATATTTCAGTAGTGTTTTGTCGTGGTTTACCTTTTCACACTTACATTCTCTTGATTTTTCAAAGTTCATTTTGGATTTCTTTCGTTGAAATGCAAGAGTTGGAATATTTCTGTGGTGTTTTGTCATAGTTTACCTTGTCAAGGTTAAAATATCTTGATTTTCAAAGTTCATTTTGGATTTCTTTCATTGAAATGCAAGAGTTAGAATATTTCAATAGTGTTTTCTCGTCGTTTACCATGTCACTGTTACATTCTCTTGATTTTTCAAAGTTCATTTTGAATTTCTTTCATTGAAATGCAAGAGTTTACCTTGTCACACTTACATTCTCTTGATTTTTCAAAGTTCATTTTGGATTTCTTTAATTGAAATGCAAGAGTTGGAACATTTCAATAGTGTTTTATCGTGGTTTACCTTGTCACACTTAGACATGTAAACAAACAGACATGGCACACTGACATGTAAACAACCCAGACATGTAAACAAATAGATTCAGACATAGAAACAGAGAAAGATATGCACTTTAGACATTCAAATCAACAAAGACAAATTCTTGGACTTGTAAAAAACCAACCCAGATTCAAAACACTAGTGAAATATTCCAACTCTTTCATTTCAACGAAATAAATCCAAAAATGAAATTTGAAAAATCAAGAGGATATAACTGTGATATGATAAAACAAGACAAAACACTACTTTAATATTCCAAATCTTGCCATTCAATGAAAGAAATTCAAAAAGAACTTCGAAAAATCATGAGAATGTAACTGTGACGAGGTAAACCACGAGAAACCACTATTGAAATATTCCAACTCTTGCATTTCAATGAAAGAAGTTCCAAATGAACTTTGAAAAATCAAGAGAATGTAATCGTGACAAGGTAAACCATGACAAAGCACTACTGGAATATTCCAACTCTTGCATTTTAACGAAAGAAATCCAAAATGATCTTTGAAAAATCAAGAGAATGTAACTGTGACAAGGTAAACCACGACAAAACACTACTGAAATATTCTATCTCTTTCATTTCAACGAATGAAATCCGAAATGAACATTGAAAAGAAAAGAAACGGGACAGGGTAAGATGTAATACCTGGAAAAGCACAATGTAAATTGTCCAAATCATTAATTTAAAAAAAAAAAATACCAAATAAGCTTTTAAAAAGATATGGAATATTGGTTTAACATGGTAAAGAACGACAAAACACTACAGAAATACTCCCACTTTTGCATTTCAACGAAAAAAATCCAAAATGAACTTTGAAACATAAAGAGAATTTAACTTTGAAAGGGTAAACCACGACAAAACACTATTGAAATATTTCAACTCTTGCATTTCAATTAAATAAATTCAAAATGAACTTTGAAAACCATGAGAATGTACCAGTGACCAGGTAAACCATAAAAAAACACAACGAAAATATTCCAAAGTCTTATATTTTAAAAATGGAAAACCAAACTTAACTTTGAAAAGTCAAAAGAAATGGAGGTTTGATAAATTATACCATGAAAAAAAAATACTTAAATATATCAACTAGAGCATTACAATAAAAAACATCCAAAATGAACTTTTAAAAATAAAGAGAATGTAAGTTCGACAAGGTAAAGCACAACACAACACCACTGAAATATTCCAACTCTTGTATTTCAATGAAAGAAATCTAAAATGAACTTTGAAAAATCAAGAGAATGTAAGTTTGACAAGGTAAACCATGACAAAACACTACTGAAATATTCCAACTCTTGCATTTCAATGAAAGAAATCCAAAATGAATTTTGAAAAATCAAGAGAATGTAAGTGTGTCAAGGTAAACCACAAAAAACCACTACTGAAATAATCAAACTCTTGCATTACAAAGAAAGAAATCCCAAATGAACTTTGAAAAATCAAGAGAATGTAAGTGTGACAAGGTAAAACACACCATAACATTACTGAAATAACCCAAATCTTGCATTTCAACGAAACAAAATCCAAAATGAACTTTGAAAAATCAAGAGAATGTAAGTGTGACAAGGTAAACCACTACAAAACACTACTGAAATATTCCGAATCTTGCATTTCAACGAAACAAATCCGAAATGAACTGATAAATCAAGAGAATGTAACTGTGACAAGGTAAACCACAACAAAACACTACTGAAATATTCCAACTCTTGCATTTCAATGAAAGAAATCCAAAATGAACTTTGAAAAATCAAGAGACTGTAAGTGTGCCAAGGTTAACCATAACAAAACACTACTTAAATATTCCAACTCTTGCATTTCAACGAAAGAAATCCAAAAATGAACTTTGAAAAATCAAGAGAATGTAAGTGTGCCAATGTAAACCATAACAAAACACTACTGAAATATTCCAGCTCTTGCATTTCAACGAAAGAAATCCAAAATGAACTTTGAAAATTCAATAGAATGTAAATCTGACAAGGTAAACCACGATAAAACACTACTGAAATATTCCAACTCTTGCATTTCAACGATAGAAATTCCAAAATGAACTTTCAAAAATCAAGAGAATGTAACTGTGACAATGTAAACCATGACAAAGCACTACTGAAATATTCCAACTCTTGCATTTCAACGAAAGAAATCCAAAATGAACTTTGAATAATCAAGAGAATGTAACTTTGTCTTAATAAACTACGACAAAACACTGCTAAAATATTCCAACTTTTTCATTTCACCAAAAGAAATCCAAAATGAACTTTGAAAAATAAAGAGAATGTAACTGTGACAAAGTAAACCATAGCAAAACACTACTGAAATATTCCCACTCTTGCATTTCAACGAAAGAAATTCCAAAATGAACTTTGAAAAATCAAGAGAATGTAACTATGACAAGGTAAACCACGACAAAACACTACTGAATTATTCCAGCTCTTGCATTTCAACGAAAAAAATTCAAATTGAACTTTGAAAAATCAATAGAATGTAAGTGTGACAAGATAAACCACGACAAAACACTACTGAAATATTCCAACTCTTGCATTTCAATGAAAGAAATCCAAAATGAACTTTGAAAAATCAAGAGAATGTACCTATGACAAGGTAAACCATAGCAAAACACTACTGAAATATTCCAACTCTTGCATTTCAACGACAGAAATTCCAAATGAACTTTGAAAAAGCAAGAGAATGTAACTGTGATATGGTAAACCACAACAAAACACTACTGAAATATTCCAGCTCTTGCATTTCAACGAAAGATATCCAAAATGAACTTTGAAAAATCAAGAGAATGTAAATCTGACAAGGTAAACCACGATAAAACACTACTGAAATATTCCAACTCTTGCATTTCAACGATAGAAATTCCAAAATGAACTTTCAAAAATCAAGAGAATGTAACTGTGACAAGGTAAACCACTACAAAACACTATTGAAATATTCCAACTCTTGCATTTCCACGAAATAAATTCCAAAATGAACTTTGAAAAAATCAAGAGAATGTAAGTGTGACAAGGTAAACCACGACAAAACACTAGTGAAATATTTCAACTCATGCATTTCAACGAATGAAATCCAAAATGAACTTTGAAAAATCAAGAGAATGTTATTGTTACAATGTAAACGACGACAAAACACTACTGAAATATTCCACCTCTTGCATTTCAATGAAATAAATCCAAAATGTACTTTGAAAAATCAAGAGAATGTAAGTGTGACAAGGTAAGCCACGACAAAACACTACTGAAATATTCCAACTCTTGCATTTCAAGGAAAGAAATTCCAAAATTAATTTTGAAAAATCAAAAGAATGTAAGTGTGACAAGGTAAATCACTATGAACAACTACTGAAATATTCCAACTCTTGCATTTCAATGAAAGAAATCCAAAATGAACTTTGAAAAATCAAGAGAATGTAACTGTGACAATGTAAACCATGACAAAGCACTACTGAAATATTCCAACTCTTGCATTTCAACGAAAGAAGTCCAAAATGAACTTTGAATAATCAAGAGAATGTAACTGTGACAAGGTAAACCACGACAAAACACTACTGAAATATTCCAACTCTTGCATTTCAAGGAAAGAAATACAAAATGAACTTTGAAAAGTCAAGAAAATGTAATGTTGAAAAGGTAAACCATAACAAAACACTACTGAAATAATCCAACTCTTGCATTTCAACGAAAGAAATTCAAAATGAACGTTGAAAAAAAGAGAATTTAACTCTGACAAGATAAACCACAACGAAGCACTACTGAAATATTCCAACTCTTGCATTTCAACGATAGAAATCATAAATGATCTTTTAAAAATAAAGAAAAAGTAACTATGACAAGTTAAACGACAACAAAAAACTGATTAAATGTTCCAACTCTAACATTTCCACGAAAGAAATCCAAAATGAACTTTGAAAAATCAAGAAAATGTAACTATGACAAGGTTAACCATAACAAAACACTACTCAAATATTCCAACTCTTGCATTTCAACAAAAGAAATTCCAAATGAACTTTGAAAAAGCAAGAGAATGTAACTGTGATATGGTAAACCACAACAAAACACTACTGAAATATTCCAACTCTGGTATTTCAACGAACGAAATCCAAAATGAACTTTGAAAAATCAAGAGAATTTAACTCTGACAAGGTAAACCATAGCAAAACACTACTGAAATATTCCAACTCTTGCATTTCAACGAAAGAAATTCCAAATGAACTTTGAAAAATCAAGAGAATGTAACTGTGACAAGGTAAACCACGAAAAAACACTACTGAAATATTAAATCTATTGAAATTCACTGATAGAAATACAAAATGGTCCTCGAAAAATCTTGAGAAGGTAAGTGTGCCTTGGTTAACCACGGCGAGGCACTCCTGACAAAATCCGACTCTCGAGATTCAGTTACTGAAATCCAACTTGGTCTACGGAAATCCGTGAGAACGTAACAGTAGCAAGCTAAACCACGGCCTAACAGAACCAACTCAACTTAACTTTTGAATATCACGAGGGAGAACCAAAAATGAACTTTGAAAAATTACGAGAATGTAATTGTGACATGTTAAACCACGACAAAACCCTACTGAAATATTACAACTCTTGCATTTCAACAAAAGACATCCAAAATAAACTTTGAAAAATCAAGACAATGTAGCTTTGACAAGGCAAAGCAAAACAAAACCCTACTGAAATATTCCAACTCTTGCATTTCAACAAAAGAAATCCAAAATGAACTTTGAAAAATCAAAAGAATGAAAATGAGACAAGGTAAACCACGACAAAACACTACTGAAATATTCCAACTCTTGCATTTCAACGAAAGATATCCACAATTAACTTTGAAAAATCAAGAGAATGTAGCTGTGGCAAGGTAAAGCACAACAAAACACTACTGAAATATTCCAACTCTTGCATTTCAACGAAAGAAATCCAAAATGAACTTTGAAAAATCAAGCGAATGTAAGTGTGCCAATGTAAAAAATAACAAAACACTACTGAAATATTCCAACTCTTGCATTTCAACGAAAGAAATTCCAAATGAACTTTGAAAAATCAAGAGAATATAACTGTGATAAGGTAAACCACAACAAAACACTACTGAAATATTCAAACTCTTGCATTTCAATGAAAGAAATCCAAAATGAACTTTGAAAAATCAAGAGAATGTAAGTGTGCCAAGGTAAACCATAACAAAACACTAATGAAATATTTCAACTCTTGCATTTCAACGAAAGAAATCAAAAAATGAACTTTGAAAAATCAAGAGAATGTAAGTGTGCCAATGTAAAAAAATAACAAAACACTACTGAAATATTCCAACTCTTGCATTTCAACGAAAGGAATTCCAAATAAACTTTGAAAAATCAAGAGAATGTAACTGTGACAAGGTAAACCACCACAAAACACTACTGAAATATTCCAACTCTTGCATTTCAATGAAAGAAATCCAAAATGAACTTTTAAAAATAAAGAGAATGTAACTGTGACAAGGTAAACCACGACAAAACACTACTGAAATATTCCAACTCTTGCATTTCAACGAAAGATATCCAAAATGAACTTTGCACAATCAAGAGAATGTAACTGTAACAAGTTAAACCATAACAAAACACTACTGAAATATTCCAACTCTTGAATTTCAACGAAAGAAATTCCAAATGAACTTTGAAAAAGCAAGAGAATGTAACTTTGATACGGCAAAACACAACAAAACCCTACTGAAATATTCCAACTCTTGCATTTCAACAAAAGAAATCCAAAATTAACTTTGAAAAATCAAAAGAATGAAAGTGTAACAAGCTAAACCACGACAAAACACTACTTAAATATTCCCAACTCTTGCGTTTCAACGAAAGAACTTCGAAATGAACTTTGAAAAGTCAAGAGAATATAACTCTGACAAGGTAAACCATAGCAAAACACTACTGAAATATTCCAACTCATGCATTTCAACGAAAGAAATTCCAAATGAACTTTGAAAAATCAAGAGAATGTAACTCTGACAAGGTAAGCCACGACAAAACACTACTGAAATATTCCAACTCTTGCATTTCAACGAAAGAAATTCCAAATGAACTTTGAAAAATCAAGAGAATGTAACTCTGACAAGGTATACCACAACAAAACACTACAGAAATATTCCAACTCTTGCTTTTCAACGAAAGAAATCCGAAATGAACTTTGAAAAATCAAAAGAATGAAAATGAGACAAGGTAAACCACGACAAAACACTACTGAAATATTCCAACTCTTGCATTTCAACGAAAGATATCCACAATTAACTTTGAAAAATCAAGAGAATGTAGCTGTGGCAAGGTAAAGCACAACAAAACACTACTGAAATATTCCAACTCTTGCATTTCAACGAAAGCAATTCCAAATGAACTTTGAAAAATCAAGAGAATGTAACTGTGACAAGGTAAAGCACAACAAAACACTACTGATATATTCCAACTCTTCCATTGCACCGAAAGAAATCCAAAATAAATTTTGAACAGTCAAGAGAATGTAACGGTAAAAAGGTAAACCATAACAAAATACAACTGAAATTTTCAAACTCTTGCATTTCAAGGAAAGAAATTCCAAAAATTAACTTTGAAAAATCAAGAGGATGTAACTGTGAAATGGTAAACCACAACAAAACACTACTGAAATATTCCAACTGTTGCATTTCAACGAAAGAAATCCCAAATGAACTTTGAAAAATCAAAAGAATGAAAGTGTAACAAGCTAAACCACGACAAAACACTACTTAAATATTCCAACTCTTGCATTTCAACGAAAAAAATCCAAAATAAACTTTGAAAAATCAAGAGAATGTAACGGCGACAAGGTAAACCATAACTAAACACAACTGAAATATTCAAACTCTTTCATTTCAACGAAAGAAATTCCAAATGAACTTTGAAGAATCAAGAAAAATGTAACTCTTAAAAGATAAAGCACGACAAAACGCTACTGAAATATTTCAACTCTTGCCTTTCAACGAAAAAAATACAAAATGTACATAGAAACATCAAGAAAATGTAAGTATGACACGGTAAACCACGACAAAACACTACTGAAATATTCCAACTCTTACATTTCAACGAAAGAAATCCAAAATGAACTTTGAAAAATCAAGAGAATGTAACTGTGACAAGGTAAACCATAACAAAAAACTACTGAAATAATGCAACTCTTGCATTTCAACGAAAGAAATTCCAAATGAACTTTGAAAAAGCAAGAGAATATATTTTTGAGATGGTAAACCACAACAAAACACTACTGAAATATTCCAACTCTTCGCTTCAATGAAAGAAATCCAAAATGAACTTTGAAACATCAAAAGAATGAAAGTGTGAGAAGGTAAACCACAACAAAACACTACTGAAATATTCCAACTCTTGCATTTCAACGAAAGATATCCAAAATGAACTTTGAAATATCAAGAGAATGTAACTGTGACAGGGTAAACCACAACAAAACACTACTGAAATATTCCAACTCTTGCATTTCAACGAAAGAAATCGAAAATGAACTTTGAAAAATCAAGAGAATATAACTGTGACAAGGTAAACCACGACAAAACACTATTGAAATATTCCAACTCTTGCATTTCAACGAAAGAAATTCCAAAATGAACTTTGAAAAAATCAAGAGAATGTAAGTGTGACAAGTTAAACCACAACAAAACACTACTGAAATATTCCAACTCTTGCATTTCAACGAAAGAAATCCAAAATGGACTTTGAAAAATCAAGAGAATGTAACTGTGACAAGGTAAACCACAACAAAACACTACTGAAATATCCCAACTCTTGCATTTCAATGAAAGAAATCCAAAATGAACTTTGAAATATCAAGAGAATGTAACTGTGACAAGGTAAACCACGAAAAAACACTAATGAAATATTCCAACTCTCTCATTTCAATGAAAGAAATCCAAAGTGAACATTGAAACATAAAGAGAATGTAACTGTGACAAGGTAAACCACGACAAAACACTATTGAAATATTCCAACTCTTGCATCTCAACGAAAGATATCCAAAATGAACTATGAAAAATTAAGAGAATGTAACTCTGACAAGGTAAACCACAACAAAACACTACTGAAATATTCCAACTCTTGCATTTCAACGAAAGAAATTCCAAATGAACTTTGAAAAAACAAGAGAATGAAACTTTGACATGTTAATCCATAACAAAACACTACTGAAATATTCCAACTCTTGCATTTCAACAAAAGAAATCCAAAATGAACTTTGAAAAATCAAGAGAATGTAACTGTGACAGGGTAAACAACGACAAGACACTACTGAAATATTCCAACTATTGCATTTCAAGTAAGGAAATTCAAAATGAACTTTTAAAAACCAAGAGAATGTTACTTTGACAAGGTAACCCACTAAAAAACACTACTGAAATATTCCAACTCTTGCATTTCAACGAAGGAAATCCAAAATGAACTTTGAATAATCATGCGAATGTAAGAGTGCCAATGTAAAAAATAACAAAACACTACTGAAATATTCCAACTCTTGCATTTCAACGAAAGATATCCACAATTAACTTTGAAAAATCAAGAGAATGTAACTGTGACAAGGTAAACCACAACAAAATACTACTGAAATATTCCAACTCTTGCATTTCAATGAAACAAATCCAAAATGAACTTTGAAAAATCAAGAGAATGTAAGTGTGACAAGGTTAACCATAACAAAACACTACTGAAATATTTCAACTCTTGCATTTCAACGAAAGAAATCCAAAAATGAACTTTGAAAAATCAAGAGAATGTAAGTGTGCCAATGTAAAAAAATAACAAAACACTAATGAAATATTCCAACTCTTGTATTTCAACGAAAGAAATTCCAAATAAACTTTGAAAAATCAAGAGAATGTAACTGTGACAAGGTAAACCACAACAAAACACTACTGAAATATTCCAACTCTTGCATTTCAACGAAAGAAATCCAAAATGAACTTTGAAAAATCAAGAGAATGTAACTGTGACAAGGTAAACTACGACAAAAGACTACTGAAATATTCCAACTCTTGCATTTCAATGAAAGAAATTAAAAATGAACTTTGAAAAATCAAGAGATTTTAACTGTAACAAGATAAAGCATAACAAAACACTACTGAAATTTTCAAACTCTTGCATTTCAATGAAATAAATTCAAAAAATTAACTTTGAAAAATCAAGAGGATATAACTTTGAAATGGTAAACCACAACAAAACACTACGGAAATATTCCAACTCTTGCATTTCAACGAAAAATATTCAAAATGAACGTTGAAAAATCAAGAGAATGAAAGTGTGACAAGGTAAAGCATAACAAGACACTACTTAAATATTCCAACTTATTCATTTCAACGCAAAAAATCCAAAATGAACTTTGAAAAATCAAGAGAATGTAACAGTGATAGGGTCAATAATGGCAAAGCACTACTGAAATTTTCCAACTTTTGCATTTCAACTAAAAAAATTCCAAATGAACTTTGAAAAATGAAGAAAATGTAATTATGACAAGGTAAACCATAACAAAATACTACTGAAATAATGCAACTCTTGCATTTCAACGAAAGAAATTCCAAATGAACTTTGAAAAAGCAAGAGAATGTAACTATGAGATGGTAAACCACAACAAAACACTACTGAAATATTCCAACTCTTGCATTTCAATGAAAGAAATCCAAAATGAACTTTGAAAAATCAAAAGAATGAAAGTGTGAGAAGGTAAACCACAACAAAACACTACTGAAATATTCCAACTCTTGCATTTCAACGAAAGATATCCAAAATTAACTTTGAAAAATCAAGAGAATGTAGCTGTGACAAGGTAAAGCACAACAAAACACAACTGAAATATAAACTCTTGCATTTCAGCGAAAGAAATCGAAAATGAACTTTGAAAAATCAAGAGAATGTAACTGCGACAAGGTAAACCACTATAAAACACTACTGAAATAGTCCAACTCTTGCATTTCAACGAAAGAAATTCAAAATGAACTTTGAAAAATTAAGAGAATGTAACTGTGACAAGGTAAACTATAACAAAACACTACTGAAATATTCCAACTCTTGCATTTCAACGAAAGAAATTCCAAATGAACTTTGAAAAAACAAGAGAATGTAACTGTGACAAGGTAAACCATGACAAAACGCTACTGAAATATTCCAACTCTTGCATTTCAACGAAAGAAATCCAAAATGAACTTTGAAAAATCAAAAGAATGTAACTGTGACAAGGTAAACCACGACAAAACACCACTGAAATATTCCAACTCTTGCATTTCAACGAAAGATATCCACAATGAACTTTAAAAAATCAAGAGAATGTAACAGTGGCAAGGTAAAGCACAACAAAACACTACTGAAATATTCCAACTCTTGCATTTCAACGAAAGAAATCCAAAATGAACTTTGAAAAATCATGCGAATGTAAGTGTGCCAATGTAAAAAATAACAAAACACTACTGAAATATTCCAACTCTTGCATTTCAACGAAAGGAATTCCAAATGAACTTTGAAAAATCAAGAGAATATAACTGTGATAAGGTAAACCACAACAAAACACTACTGAAATATTCAAACTCTTGCATTTTAATGAAAGAAATCCAAAATGAACTTTGAAAAATCAAGAGAATGTAAGTGTGCCAAGGTAAACCATAACAAAACACTACTGAAATATTTCAACTCTTGCATTTCAACGAAAGAAATCAAAAAATGAACTTTGAAAAATCAAGAGAATGTAAGTGTGCCAATGTAAAAAATAACAAAACACTACTGAAATATTCCAACTCTTGCATTTCAACGAAAGAAATCCAAAATGAAATTTGAAAAATCAAGAGAATGTAACTTTGACAAGATAAAACATGACAAAACACTACTTAAATAATCCAACTCTTGCATTTCAGTGAAAGAAAATCACTATGGAATTTGAAAATCTGTAAAATGTAACATTGACAAGGTGAACTACGACAAAACAATTCTGAAAAATTCCAAATCTTGTATTTCAACGAAAGAAATCCAAAATGAACTTTGAAAAATTAAGAGAATGTAACTGTGACAAGGTAAACCCTAACAAAACACTACTGAAATATTCCAACTCTTGCATTTCAACAAAAGAAATTCCAAATGAACTTTGAAAAAGCAAGAGAATGTAACTGTGATATGGCAAACCACAACAAAACCCTACTGAAATATTCCAACTGTTGCATTTCAACAAAAGAAATCCAAAATGTACTTTGAAAAATCAAAAGAATGAAAGTGTAACAAGCTAAACCACGACAAAACACTACTTAAATATTCTAACTCTTGCATTTCAACGAAAGAAATTCAAAAAGAACTTTTAAAAATCAAGAGAATTTAACGGCGACAAGGTAAACCATAACAAAACACAACTGAAATATTCCAACTCTTGCATTTCAACGAAAGAAATTCCAAATGAACTTTGACAAATCAAGAGAATGTAACTCTGAAAAAGTAAACCACAACAAAACACTACTGAAATATTCCAACTCTTGCATTTCAACGAAAGAAATACAAAATGAACTTTGAAATATCATGAGAATGTAAATATGACACGGTAAACTATGACAAAACACTACTGAAATCTTCCAACTCTTACATTTCAACGAAAGAAATTCAAAATGAACTTTGAAAAATCAAGAGAATGTAACTGTGACAAGGTAAACCATAACAAAATACTACTGAAATAATGCAACTCTTGCATTTCAACGAAAGAAATTCCAAATGAACTTTGAAAAACCAAGAGAATATAACTTTGAGATGGTAAACCACAACAAAACACAACTGAAATATTCAAACTCTTGCATTTCAATGAAAGAAATACAAAATGAACTTTGAAAAATCAAGAAAATGTAACTGTGACAAGGTAAAACATAACAAAACACTACTGAAATATTCCAACTCTTGCTTTTCAATGAAAGATATCCAAAATTAACTTTGAAAAATCAAGAGAATGTAGCTGTGACAAGGTAAAGCACAACAAAACA
>NC_142797.1:33628548-33656440 GCF_049724085.1 Artemia sp. Qi Xiang Cuo
ATCATGACATCATCTGTCAGACTTTAAACTTTGTCTCGGAGACTTTTCTCTTTGGAAATGTAAAGACATTAATTAACTTCGCGCCGGAGACAATTTGATTAATGACTGATAGCACATGTGTTTCCCGGAAACTCTTAACATCTGCCCGTGAATCAATTCTCTTTAGAAACAACAAATTAATTCACCTTTCATAAATCAAATCAATTCTCTTTAGAATAACAAATTCATTCCCCTTTCGTGTCAATCAATCAAACATGACATCATCTGTCAGACATTAATTAACTTCCCGGAAAGAGTTCTCTTTAGAACTACAAAGACATTAATTAACTTCGCGCCGGAGACAATTTGATTAATGACTGATAGCACATGTGTTTCCCGGGAACTCGTAACATCTGGCTTGAACAACAACAAGAAGGAAGTGTCAAAGTTCCTGTTTTTCCATTCTCACTGACAAAATCCATAAAACCATCAAATAATCAACACACATAACCATCCATAAATGTGAGGTTAGGTTAGGTTAGGTAATCCCCTTCGATTACGCAATCAATTTCTCGGAAATCCATCTCCCCTCGATTACGCAATCAAGTTCTCGGAAATCCATCTCCCCTCGATTACGCAATCAATTTCTCGGAAATTCACTTCCCCCTCGAGTCCTAGATCAATAACATTGCTCCCGTTCGAATTCAATGCGCATGTGCAACCTTCGTCCCGGAGCTATTACACATAGAAACATCAAATACATTGACCTTGGAAAAAGAGGTCATTGACCCCATTACGCAATCATTCTCCCTAGGGACGCTATGCCCTTATTAGGACCATAAACCACGTGGTGATCGTGGGAGTTTTAAAAAAAAGTGTCCGGATCGGGATTCAAAGGGGTATTGTAATCGTGGGAGTTATAGGGTCACTTCTACTATCATTATACATAAAATGTTCAGTTTAATTTATTAGCTCTTTTTAAAGTTGTTAAAGACGAATATAGTTTCCCTACAAACAAGTGATTGGATACTGCCTCCTTTCCTAACTGTAAATAAAAACCAAAAGCCTACTGTGTCATTGGCGCTTAACTGAAAACGGATTATATTAAAAATATTTTGTTTTCCAGGTCTTACAGCATTGAAAAAAAAAAAAAAATACAACTACAGTGAAATAAATTCTTCAACAGATGGATCTTTCAACAGTTAATATCATTATACATCAAATATTCAATTTGATGGTGTTTATACTTTCCAAGACTGTTCAAGACGCATATAGTTTTTAGTAAAGCGTCAATGACGCAGTAGGTTTTAGACTTTTACAGTGAGAGAAGGAGGTCATACCCAAACTCTTGTTGTGGTGATTTTTGTTTGTTTCAAGCTTAATTTGCATATTTAGTTTAAGTTTCACTCGTTTTAAGTTTTATTTATTAGTTCACATTAATATCTATTGTATGTTTGTTTGCATTGATTGTTTATTTAATTTCTGTTCATTTTAAGTTTCATTTGTACTTCAATAGGAAAATATTTTTTTCGTCTTAAACTTGATTTTCATGTTCAATCTAAGCATTACTCACTTTAAGATCTATTTATTCATTTATGTTATTACTTGTTTTATGCTTTTGTTATGATTGTTTATTTAATTTCTGTTTGTTTTGGGTTTCATTTGTTCTTTAATAGTAATTTCTGGTCGTTCTGAGTTAGAATTTTAACACGTATTTGTATCTGATGATCTTAAGTTTAAAATGGCCATAACTTTTATTTGAAAAACTTATATTTTAGGAAAGATTTTTTTAATTAATTTTTGTTCGTTTTTGATTGCAAAAAATTTCAAGTTTTTAAAAATTCCTTATTTCAAAATCAAACTTAAAAAAAAATCAAATACTCCTCAAAGTATCAAAACTGATATCAAAGTAACAATATCAAAGTGAAAAAATGGGCTTGTGTCAACCTCAGAGTTTTTATTATCTGATGTTTGAACTATTTTCAAAAAAATTGCTATCTCAAAATTTTTATCGGATGGGTTTGGGGAAAAAGAGCGTGGGGGGACTAGATTAAGCTTCGGTCTCTTTTGACTCTTTAAAAGTGAACTAAAACTTTCTATACCATATAAATCCCCAGGGTATAACTTACAACGCCTGTCCCTCAGCCCTGGAAGGTTGTGTCGACCCTGGAGTTTCAATATCTGATGGCTAAACTATTTTTAACAAAATAGTCACCTTAAATTTTTATCGGATGGGTTTATCCATCCGATACGCATAAAGGCGTGGAGGGAGGGAGGAACTAGTTGCCCTCCGATCTTTTTCACTCTGAGAAAATGAACTACAACTTTTAATTTCCATTCAAATGAACCCTCTCTGAAATTTATACGAGTTTACCTTCTATAAGAACCATATATGCCCCCAGAGCAATACTTACAACGCCTGCCCTGGCCCTGGGGGGGGTTGTGTAGACACGGGAGGTTTTCTTATCTGACCTTTGAACTATTTTTAACAAAATGACCATACGTAAAGCAGTTTTTTATATGATCTTTGAACTATTTTTAACAAATTGGCTACCTCAAATTTTTTATCAGATGTATTTGGGGGAATTGGGCTTGGGGGGCCAGTTTCCCACTGATCACTTTTCACTCTTAAAAAGGGCTTGATTTCAATATCCAATCAAATGAGCCCTCTCTGAGGTTTATATGAGTATTTCTTTCATACGAACAATATATGCCCCAGGGCATAACTTACAACGCCTGCCCCCGGGCCCTGGGAAGTTGTGATGGCACCTGAGTTTTTGTTATCTGAATTTTGAGAAATTTTTAACTTAATACCTATCTCAAAATTTTTATTGGATGCATATGGGGAAAAGGGGCGTGGGGGGCTATTTGCCCTCCAATATCTTTTGACTCGAAAAAACTTAACTAGAACTTTCAATTTCGAATCAAATGAGCCATCTCTGAGTTTTTTAGAAGCATCCCTTCAATAAGAACCATATATTCCCCAAGGGCATAACTTACACTACCTGCCCTCGGGCCCTGGGTGGCTGTGTTGACCCCTGAGCTTTCGTTATATGGTCTTTGAACTATTTAAAAAAAAAACATCTCAAAGTTCTTATCGGATGGGTTTGAGAAAAAAAGGGCGTGGATCGGGGGAGGGGCTAGGTGCCCTCTAATCTGTTTTTACTCTTAAAAAGTGAACTAGAACTTTCAATTTCCAATCAAATGATACCTCTTTGAAGTTAATACGAGCATCCCTTCCATAAGACCCATATATGCCCCCAGGAAATAACTTATAACACCTGCCCTTGGGCCCTGGTGGGTTGTGTCAACACCGGTATTTTTGTTACATAATCTTTGAACTATTTTTAACAAAATAGCTTTCTTAAAATTTTTATTGGATGCATTTGGGAAAATAGGGTTTAGGGGGGGGGAAGCTGGTTACCCTCCAATATCTTTTGACGCTTAAAAACTAGAACTTTTAATTTCCAATCAAATGAGCCCTCTCTGAAGTTTATACGACAATGTTGTCTATACAAAACCTTATATGAGTAGGGAGCTATCTATAACTCCTGACAGTACATAATTTATGCATTTTTTTTATGGTTTTTGTCACTGAGAATGAAAAAACAGGATTTTTCTCACTTTGATGTATTTTCATGGTTTATTGATTCTAATGGGGTCAATGCCACCTCTTTCAAGGTCGATTTATTTGTTGTTTCCAAGTGTATTGTCTCCGGGGTGAAGTTTTCACATGCGCATTAACGGGGGAGAGATGTATTGATCCACGAGGGGGAGTGGATTTTCGAGAAATTGATGGCGTAATCGAAGGGGAAGTGAATTTCTCAGAAAATGATTGCGTAATCGAAGTTTAATAATGTCTCTAGGGTTGACACATGCCCCTAGCCTCCTGGGGATAGGGTTGGAAGCTATTTTATTAGGGCATATAAGGTTTCTATTGAATGGGACGTCGTATAAACATCAAATGGGGCTTTTTGGATTTGAAATTGAAAGTTATAGTGCCCTATTTAAGAATCAAAGTGATTTAAGATCAAACAGCCACCCCCAAACACACATACAAACACGTCGTGTTTTCCTGAGATTAATTAAAAAAAATTCAAAAAAAAAAGTTTTTAAAAGAAAAGAAAAGGCCATTTTAAACTTAAGCTCAGCATATACAAATACCTTTTAAAATTCAAACTCAAAACGACCAGAAATTACTATTAAAGAATAAATGAAACCCAAAACGAACAGAAATTAAATAAGCAACCATAGCAAAAACATACAACAAGTAATAACATAAATGAATAAATAGATCTTAAAGCGAGTAGTACTTGGATTGAATAAAAAAATCAAGTTTAAGACAAAAAAATATTTTCCTATTGAAGTACAAATGAAACTTAAAACGAACAGAAATTAAATAAACAATCAATGCAAACAAACATACAATAGATATTAATGTAAATTAAAAAGAATTCTTAAAACGAGTGAAACTTAAATTGAATATGCAAATGAAGCTTGAAACAAACAAAAATCACCACAAACAAGAGTTTGGGTATGACCTCCTTCTCTCACTGTAAAAGTCTAAAACCTACTGCGTCATTGGCGCTTTACTGAAAACCAATTTTGTGACAAATATCTTCTTTTGTACTTATATCTGAAAATAAACATTAAAATTATAGTAACAATTTGAACTGATGAGCTTTCAGCAATTAATATCATTATACATAAGAAATTCAATTTAATTTATTGGCGCTTTTTAAAATTGTTAAAGACGAATATAGTTTCCCTACAAACAAGTGATTGGACACTGCCACCTTTCCGAACTGTAAATAAAAACGAAGAGACTTCTGCGTCATTGGCACTTAACTGCAAACGAATTATGTTACAAATACTTTCTTTTCCAGTTCTTACAGCATTGAAAATAAAAATACAATTACAGCGAAATAAATTCTTGAACTGATGGATCTTACAACAATTAATATCATTATACATCAAATATTCAATTTGATGTTGTTTATACTTTCCAAGACTGTTCAAGACACATATGGTTTTCAATAAAGCGCCAATGACGCTGTAGGTTTTAGACTTTTACAGTGAGAGAAGGAGGTCATACCCAAACTCTTGTTTGTGCTGATTTTTGTTTGTTTCAAGCTTAATTTGCATATTTAATTTAAGTTTCACTCGTTTTAAGATTTATTTATTAATTCACATTAATATCTATTGTATGTTTGTTTGCATTGATTGTTTATTTAATTTCTATTCGTTTTAAGTTTCTTTTGTCCTTCAATTGGAAAGTATTTTTTTCGTCTCAATATTGATCTTCCCATCAGAAACGATCATTACTCGCTTTAAGATCTGTTAATTAATTTATATCATCACTTGTTGTACGTTTTTGCTATGGCTGTTTGTTTGATTTCAGTTCGTGTTATGTTTCATTTGTTCTTTATTAGTTATTTCTGGTCGTTTTGAGTTTGAATTTTAAAAGGTATTTGTATCTTCTGAGCTTAAGTTTAAAATGGCCTTTTCTTCTCTTTGAAAAACTTATTTTTTCGGAAAGATTTTTTAAATTAATTTTTGTTCGTTTTTGATTGCAAAAAATTTCAAGTTTTTAAAAATTCCTTATTTCAAAATCAAACTTAAAAAAAAAATCAAATATTCCTCAATGTATCAAAACTGATATCAAAGTGAAAAAATGGGACTCTGTTAACCTTTTTATTATATGATTTTTGACCTATTTTTAACGAAATGGCTCTATAAAAATTTTCATCGGATGGATTTGGGGAAAAAGGGCGTGGGGGGACTAGATTAAGCTTCGGTCTCTTTTGACTCTTTAAAAGTGAACTAGAACTTTCTATTCCATATAAATCCCCAGAGTATAACTTACAACGCCTGTCTCTTGGCCCTGGGAGGTTGTGTCGACCCTGGAGTTTCAATATCTGATGGTTGAACTATTTTTAACAAAATGGCTACCTGAAATTTTTATCGGATGGGTTTATCCATCTGATACGCCTAAAGGCGTGGAGGGCGGGAGGAACTAGTTGCCCTCCGATCTTTTTCACTCTGAGAAAATGAACTACAACTTTTAATTTCCATTCAAATGAACCCTCTCTGAAATTTATACGAGTTTACCTTCTATAAGAACCATATATGCCCCCAGAGCAATACTTACAACGCCTGCCCTGGCCCTGGGGGGGTGTATCGACACAGGAGGTTTTCTTATCTGACCTTTGAACTATTGTTAACAAAATGACCATACGTAAAGCAGTTTTTTATATGATCTTTGAACTATTTTTAACAAATTGGCTACCTCAAATTTTTTATCAGATGCATTTGGGGGAATTGGGCGTGGGGGGCCAGTTTCCCACTGATCACTTTTCACTCTCAAAAAGGGCTTGATTTCAATATCCAATCAAATGAGCCCTCTCTGAAGTTTATATGAGCATCCTTTTCATACGAACAATATATGCCCCAGGGCATAACTTACAACGCCTGCCCTCAGGCCCTGGGGGGTTGTGACGACACTTGAGTTTTTTTTATCTGAATTTTGAGAAATTTGTAACTTAATACCTATCTTAAAATTTTTATTGGATGCATTTGGGGAAAAGGGGCGTGGGGGGC
Organism: Artemia sp. Qi Xiang Cuo; assembly: GCF_049724085.1. Classification (NCBI taxonomy): domain Eukaryota; kingdom Metazoa; phylum Arthropoda; class Branchiopoda; order Anostraca; family Artemiidae; genus Artemia; species Artemia sp. Qi Xiang Cuo. The sequence goes on from NC_142797.1 coordinate 33,635,128, forward strand.
TAGTTGCCCTCCAAAATCTTTTGACTCGAAAAAACTTAACTAGAACTTTCAATTTCCAATCAAATGAGCAATCTCTGAATTTTTTACGAGCATTCCTTCTATAAGAACCATATATTCCCCAAGGGCATAACTTACACCACCTGCCCTTGGTACCTGGGGGGCTGTGTTGACCCCAGAGTTTTCGTTATATGGTCTTCGAACTATTAAAAAAAAAATCTATCTCAAAGTTCTGAGCATATGGGGTTGAGTAAAAAAGGGCGGGGACGGGGGGAGGGCTACATGCCCTCTAATCTCTTTTTACTCTTAAAAAGTGAACTAGAACTTTCAATTTCCAATCAAATGATACCTCTTTGAAGTTAATACGAGCATCCCTTCCATAAGACCCATATATGCCCCCAGGACATAACTTATAACACCTGCCCCAGGGACCTGGTGGGTTGTGTCAACACCGGTATTTTTGTTATATAATCTTTGAACTATTTTAACAAAATAGCTATCTTAAAATTTTTATTGGATATTTGGGAAAATATGGGTTTAGGGGGGGGGGGAAGCTGGTTACCCTCCAATATCTTTTGAAGCTTAAAAACTAGAACTTTCAATTTCCAATCAAATGAGCCCTCTATGAAGTTTATACGACAATGTTGTCTATACAAAACCTTATATGAGTAGGGAGCTATCTATAACTCGTGACAGTACATAATTTATGCATGTTTTTATGGTTTTTGCCACTGAGAATGAAAAAACAGGATTTTCCTCACTTTGATGTATTTTCAGGGTTTATTGATTCTAATGGGGTCAATGCCACCTCTTTCAAGGTCGATTTATTTGTTGTTTTCAAGTGTATTGTCTCCAGGGCGAAGTTTGCACATGCACATTAACGGGGGAGAGATGTATTGATCTGGGACTCGGAGGGGAGAGGATTTCCGAGAAATTGATTGTGTAATCGAAGGGGAAGTTAATTTCTGAGAAATTGATTGCATAATCGAAGGGGAGAGGATTTCCGAGAAATTGATTGCGTAATCGAAGGGGAAGTGAATTTCCGAGAAATTGATTGCTTAATCGAAGGGGAGAGAATTTCCGAGAAATTAATATCGAAATCGAAGGGGAAGTGCATTTCTGAGAAAATGATTGCGTAATCGAAGGGGCTGAGGATTTCCGAGAAATTGATTGCGTAATCGAAGGGGAAGTGAATTTTTGATAAATTGATTGCGTAATCGAAGGGGAGAGGATTTCCGAGAAATTGATTGCGTAACAGAGGGAGAAGGGGATTTCTGAGAAATTGATTTGCATAATCGAGGGGAAATATTGATTCACGAAAGGGGAATTAAGAAACAATTATGGCTTCTTTGGTCTTTAGGTCTGAGGGATAAATGGTCTTTAGGTCACAGAGATAAATTAATATTCTGTTTTTAAATATGGCTTCTTTGATCTTTAGTGTCAGGAATTAGAAATGACATCACTTGTTATCTTGGAATTATGCGGGAGTCTAAAGAGAGAGAAAAATCCTTTTTTAATACAGCTTCTCTGATCTTTAAGTCAGAGTGATAAATTGATATTCTATCAAAACATTAATAGTGTAGCTAGGAACACCTATGAGATGAAGAGATTAACGCGGGAAATGGTTTCCTATGAATTTCAAATGTGACAGCACAGGGATGCCAAAACGAAGGAACACGCAGAAATGACTTTTAGGGGATTATTTGGGCGAAACAGTTTGAGACATTTTAGAAGATGATTTAAGCAAAACCATTTGAGGCATTTTAGAAGATGATTTAGACGATGATTTTAGGGTGAAACTCTGTGGTCATTATAATACGCAAGTTCCATTTGAACAGTGTTGTAAGGTCCCCTACCCCAACCCCAAAGGGCCACCCTATCCCAAAATCAAAGGGCCCCCGGGCCCCCAAAGGCCCTGGGGCTCCAAAGGCCCCCCGAGCCCCCAAAGGCCCCCAGGCCCCCCAAATGTCCCCAAGCCCCCCAAAGGCCCCCGGCCCCCCAAATGCTACCGGGCCCTGTAAATGCCCCCAGGACGCCCAAATACCCCCGGACACCCAAATGCCCCCAGGGCCCCCAAAGGCCCCCTTGGACCCCCAAAGAGCCCCACAAACACCCCCAGGGCCCCAAAGGGCCTCCCAACTTTTCCCCCCATTTTTATAATGCTTTTTAATTTGCGCATTTGAGACACAGAAGGGCCCCATCCCCTCAACTTTTGGCTCCCCTTGCCACCATTAGTGTTTTGTCGTGGTTTACCTTGTCACACTTACATTCTATTGATTTTTCAAAGTTCATTTTGGATTTCTTTCGTTGAAATGCAAGAGTTGAAATAGTTCAGGAGTGTTTGTTATGCTTTATCGTAACACTGTTGTCTTTTCCATATTTTTCTAAGTTTAAGTGGGATTTATTTCGTTGAACTGCAACACTGGGAATATTTCATGTGTATCTTCTCGGAGTTTACAAATTCCCACTTACAGTATCTTTATTTTTAATTGTCAATTTTTAATTTCTTTCATTGTAATGCAAGAGTTGGAATATTTCAGTAGTGTTTTCTCGTGGTTTACCTTGTCACAGTTACATTCTCTTGATTTTTCAAAGTTCATTCAGTAGTGTTTTGTGGTGGTTTACCGTGTCACAGTTACATTCTCTTGATTTTTCAAAGTTCATTTTAGATTTCTTTCATTGAAATGCAAGAGTTGGAATATTTCAGTAGTGTTTTGTTGTGGTTTACCTTCTCAAAGTTACATTCTCTTGATTTTTCAAAGTTCATTTTGGATTTCTTTCGTTCTAATGCAAGAGTTGGAATATTTCAGTAGTGTTTTATCGTGCTTTACCTTGTCACAGTTACATTATCTTGATTTTTAAAAGTTCATTTTGGATTTATTTCATTTAAATGAAAGAGTTTTAATATCTCAGTAGTGTTTTGTTGTAGTTTACCTTGTCACACTTACATTCTCTTGATATTTAAAAGTTCATTTTGGATTTCATTCATTGAAATGCAAGGGTTGGAATATTTCAGTAGTGTTTTGTCGTGGTTTACTTTATCACAGTTACATTATCTTGATTTTTCAAAGTTCATTTTGGATTTCTTTCGCTGAAATGCAAGAGTTGGAATATTTCAGTAGTGTTTTGTTGTGATTTACCTTGTCACAGTTACATTCTCTTGATTTTTCAAAGTTTATTTTGAATTTCCTTCGTTGTATTGCAAGAGTTGGAATATTTCAGTAGTCTTTTGTCGTGGTTTACATTGGCACAATTACATTCTCTTGATTTTTCAAAGTTCATTTTGGATTTCTTTCGTTGAAATGCAAGAGTTGGAATATTTCAGTAGTGTTTTGTTGTGGTTTACCTTGTCAGAATTACATTCTCTTGATTTTTTCAAAGCTCATTTTTGATTTCTTTCTTTGAAATGCAAGAGTTGGAATATTTCAGTAGTGTTTTGTCGTTGTTTACCTTGTCACAGTTGCATTCTCTTTATTTTTCAAAGTTCATTTTGGATTTGTTTAGTTGAAATGCAAGAGTTGGAATATTTCAGTAGTGTTTTGTTGTGGTTTACCTTGTCATAGTTACATTCTATTGATTTTTCAAAGTTCATTTTGGATTTCTTTCATTGAAATGCAAGAATTGGAATATTTCAGTAGCTTCTTTTCGTGGTTAACCCTATCGCAATTACATTCTCTTGATTTTTCAAAGTTCATTTTGGATTTCATTCATTGAAATGCAAGAGTCGGAATATTTTAGTAGTGTTTTGTCTTGGTTTAAATTGTCACAATTACATTATCTCGACTTTTCAAAGTTTATTTTGGATTTCTTTGGCTGAAATGCAAGAGTTGGAATATTTCAGTAGTGTTTTGTTATGGTTTACCTTGTCACAGTTACATTCTCTTGATTTTTCAAAGTTCATTTTGGATTTCTTTCTTTGAAATGCAAGAGTTGGAATATTTCAGTAGTGTTTTGTCGTGGATTACCTTGTCACGATTACATTCTCTTGATTTTTTCAAAGTTCATTTTGGAATTTCGTTCATTGAAATGCAAGAGTTGGAATATTTCAGTAGTGTTTTGTCGTGGTTCACCTTGTCACACTTACATTCTCTTCATTTTTCAAAGTTCATTTTGGAATTTCTTTCGTTGAAATGCAAGAGTTGGAATATTTCAGTAGTGTTTTGTTGTGGTTTACCTTTTCACAGTTACATTATCTTGATTTTTCAAAGTTCATTTCGGAATTTCTATCATTGAAATGCAAGAGTTGGAATATTTCAGTAGTGTTTTGTTATGGTTTACATTGGCAAACTTACATTCTCTTGAATTTTAAAGTTCATATTTTGATTTCTTTCGTTGAAATGCAAGAGTTGGAATATGTCAGTAGTGTTTTGTTATGGTTTACATTGGCACATTTACATTCTCTTGATTTTTCAAAGTTCATTTTGGATTTCTTTCATTGAAATGCAAGAGTTGGAATATATCAGTAGGGTTTCGTCGTAGTTTACCTTCTCGCACTTACATTCTCTTGATTTTTCAAAGTTCACTTTGGATTTTTTCGTTGAAAAGCAAAAGTTGAAATATTCTAGTAGTGTTTTGTTGTCGTTTACCGTGTCACAGTTACATTATCTTGATTTTTCAAAGTTCATTTTGGATTTCATTCGTTGAAATGCAAAAGTTGGAATATTTCAGTAGTGTTTTGTCGTGGTTTTACCTTGTCATACGTACATTCTCTTGATATTTTCAAAGTTAATTTTGGAATTTCTTTAGTTTAAATGAAAGAGTTCGAATATTACAGTTGTGTTTTGTTATGGTTTACATTGTCACACTTACATTCTCTTGTTTTTTCAAAGTTTATTTTGGAATTTATTTCGTTGAAATACAACAATTGAAATGTTTCATTGCTGTTTTGTCACGGTTCACCTTGTTACAGTTACATTTTCTTTTTTGTTCAAAGTTCATTTTGGAGTTCTTTCATTGAAATGCAAGACTTGGAATATTTTAACAGTGTTTCGTTGTGCTTGACCTTGTCAGAGCTACATTCTCTTGATTTTTCAAAGTTCATTTTGGATTTCTTTCGTTGAAATGCAAGAGTTGGAATATTTCAGTAGTGTTTTGTCGTGGTTTACCTTGTCAAAGTTACATTTTCTTGATTTTTCAAAGTTCATTTTGGATTTCTTTCGTTGAAATGCAAGAGTTGGAATATTTCAGTAGTGTTTTGTTGTGGTTTACCATTTCAAAGTTACATTCTCTTGCTTTTTCAAAGTTCATTTGGAATTTCTTTCGTTGAAATGCAAGAGTTAGAATATTTCAGTAGTGTTTTGTTATGGTTTACCTCGTCACAGTTACATTCTCTTAATTTTTGAATTAATTTATTTAAGTTCATTTTGAATTTATTTTTTTGAAATGCAAGAGTTGGAATATTTCAGTAGTGTTTTGTCGTGATTTACCGTGTCACAGTTACATTATTTTGATATTTCAAAGTTCATTTTGATTTTCTTTCATTGAAATGCAAGAGTTGGAATATTTCAGTAGTGTTTTGTCGGGATCTACCTTTTCACAATTATATTAACTTGATTTATCAAAGTTAAGTTTGGTTTTCTCTAAATTAAATTAATGGGTTGTTCGATTTCATAATTGTCCTGTTATTGTTTACCTTGTCACAGTTACATTCTTTTGATTTTTCAACGTTCATTTCTGAATTTCTGTTGTTGAAATGCAAGAGTTGGAATATTTCAGTTGTGTTTTGTCGTGGTTTACCTTGTCACAGTTACATTCTCTTGATATTCTTTTGTTGAAATGAAAGAGTTGTAATATTTCAGTAGTGTTTTGTTATGGTTTACATTGTCACAGTTACATTCTCTTGATTTTTCAAAGTTCATTTTTGGATTTCTTTCGTTGAAATGCAAGAGTTGGAATATTTAAGTAGTGTTTTGTTATGGTTAACCTTGTCACACTTACAGTCTCTTGATTTTTCAAAGTTCATTTTTGATTTCTTTCATTGAAATGCAAGAGTTGGAATATTTCAGTAGTATTTTGATGTACTCTACCTTGTCACAGTAACATTCTCTTGATTTTTCAAAGTTCATTTTGGATTTCTTTCATTGAAATGAGAGAGTTGGAATATTTCAGTAGTGTTTTGTTGTGGTTTACCTTGTCACAATTACATTCTCTTGAGTTTTTCAAAGTTTATTTTGGATTTCATTCGTTGAAATGCAAGAGTTGGAATATTTCAGTAGTGTTTTGTCGTGGTTTACCTTGTCACACTTACATTCTCTTGATTTTTTCAAAGTTCATTTTGGAATTTCTTTCGTTGAAATGCAAGAGTTGGAATATTTCAGTAGAGTTTTGTCGTGCTTTACTTTGTCACAGTTACATTCTCTTGATTTTTCGAAGTTAATTTTTAATTTTTTTTCGTTGAAATGCCAGATTTGTATTATTTCAATAGTGTTTTGTTGTGCTTTTCATTGTCACACTTATATGCTCTTTATTTTTGAAAGTTCATTTTGGATTTTTTTCGTTGAAATGCAAGAATTGGAATATTTCAGTACTGTTTTGTTGTGCTCTAACTTGCCACTGTTACATTCTCTTAATTTTTAGAGTTCATTTAGGATTTTTTTTAATGAAATACAAGAGTTGGAATATGTCAGTGGTGTTTTCCCATTATATAACGTGTCACACATACAAAATCTTGATTTTTCATATTTAATTTTGGAATTTCTTTAGTTGAAATGCAAGAGTTGGAATATTTCAGTAGTATTTTGTCGTGGTTTACCTTGTCACAGTTGCATTCTCTTGATTTTTCAAAGTCTATTTTGTTTTCCTTTCGTTGAAGTGCAAGAGTTGGAATATTTCAGTAGTGTTTTGTTGTGCTTTACCTTGTCACAGCTACATACTCTTGATTTTTCAAAGTTAATTTTGGATATATTTCGTTGAAATGCAAGAGTCGGGATATTTCAGTAGTGTTTTGTCGTGGTTTACCTTGTCACAGTTACATTCTCTTGACTTTTCAAAGTTCATTTCGTATTTCTTTCGTTCAAACGCAAGAGTTGGAATATTTCAGTAGTGATTTGTTGTGATTTACCTTTTCAGAGTTACATTCTCTTGATTTTTCAAAGTTCATTTGTCATTTCTTTCGTTGATATGAAAGAGTTGGGAATATTTCAGTAGTGTTCTGTAGTAGTTTACCTTGTGACCGTAATATTACCTTTACTTTTATTAGTTCTTTTTGGATTTATTTCGTTTAAATGTAATAGCTGGAATATTTAATTTGTGTTTTGTCGTTGTGTTATGTATCCAAGCTACATTCTCATGATTTTTTGAAGCTAAATTTTGATTCATCTCGTTGAAATGCAAGAGTTTAAATATTTTAGTAGTGTTTCGTGGTGTTATACCTTCTTACAGTTACATTCTCTTGATTTTTCAAAGTTCATTTCGGAATTTCTATCATTGAAATGCAAGAGTTTGAATATTTCACTAGTGTTTTGTCTTGGTTTACCTTGTCACAGTTACATTCTATTGATTTTTCAAAGTTCATTTTGGATTTCTTTCGTTGAAATGCAAGAGTTGGAATATTTCAGTAGTTTTTTGTTATGGTTTACATTGTCACAGTTACATTCTCTTGATTTTTCAAAGTTTATTTTTGGATTTCTTTCATTGAAATGCAAGAGTTGGAATATTTCAGTAGTGTTTTGTTATGGTTAACCTTGGCACACTTACATTCTCTTGATTTTTCAATGAAATCTTGATTTTTCAATGATTTCTTTCGTTGAAATGCAAGATTTTGAGTATTTCAGTAGTGTTTTGGTGTAGTTTGCCTTGTCACAAGTAAAATTTATTGATTTTTTTCAAAGTCCATTTGAGTTTTCTTTCGTGAACTGAAAGAGTTTGACTATTTCAGCATTGTCTTGTTAGGGTTTAACTTGACAAACTTACATTCTACTGATTTTCCAAAGTTCATTTTGGATTTCTTTCGTTGAAATGCAGGAGTTGAAATATTTCAGTAGCGTTTTGTTGTGCTTTACCTTGTCACAGCTACATTCACTTGATTTTTCAAAGTTCATTTTGGATTTCTTTCATTGTTTTCAGTAGTCTTTTGTTAAGCTTGACTTAGACTTAGTTACATTCCCTAGACTTTCCAAAGTTCATTTTGAATTTCTTTCATTGAAATTAAGGATTTGGAACGTTTAAGTATTGGTTAGCCGTGGTGATCCACGAAACTGTTACATACGAGGGAGGTTTAAATGATCTGTTGGGATGTCTTTCGTTTAAATGAACGAGTTGGAATATTTCAGTAGTGGTTTGTAGTGCTTTACCTTGTCACACTTACATTCTTTTGATTTTTCAAAGTTCATTTTGGATTTCTTTCGTTGAAATGCAAGAGTTGGAATATTTCAGTAGTGTTTTGTCATGGCTTACCTTGTCACACTTTCATTATCTTGATTTTTCAAAATTCATTTTGGATTTCTTTCATTGAAATGCAAGAGTTGGAATATTTCAGTAGTGTTTTGTCGTGGTTTACCTTGTCACAGTTAATTTCTCATGATTTTTCAAAGTTAATTTTGTATTTCTTTCTTTGAAATGCAAGAGTTGGAATATTTCAGTAGTGTTTTGTTGTGGTTTACCTTCTCATAATTACATTATCTTGATTTTTCAAAGTTCATTTTAGATTTCTTTTGTTGAAATGCAAGAATTAGAATATTTCAGTAGTTTTTTGTCGTGGTTTACCTTGTCACAGTTACATTCTCATGATTTTTCAAAGTTCATTTTGAATTTCTTTCATTTAAATGCAAGAGTTGGAATATTTCTGTAGTGTTTTGCTGTGCTTTACCTTGTCACAATTAAATTCTCTTGATTTTTTAAAGTTTATTTTGTATTTCTTTCGTTGAAATGCAGGAGTTGAAATATTTCAGTAGCGTTTTGTTGTGCTTTACCTTGTCACAGTTACATTCTCTTGATTTTTCAAAGTTCATTTTGAATTTTTTTCATTGAAATGCAAGAGTTGGAATATTTCACTAGTGTTTTGTTATGGTTTACCTAGCCACAGTTACACTCTCTTGATTTTTTAATGTTCATTTTTGATTTTTGTTTTTGAAATGCAAGTGTTTGAATATTTCAGTAGGGTTTTGTTGTGGTTTGCCATCTCAAAGTTACATTCTCTTGCTTTTTCACATTCTCTTGATTTTTCAGTTCATTTTGAATTTTTTTTTTTAATGCAAGAGTTTGTTCATTTTTGCAGTGTTGAATTGTGCTGTGCTATGTCACTACCACAATCTGCTGAATTTTCTAAATTCATTTTGGATTTATTCAATTGAAAAATATTATATATATTATTTACTAAGTGTTTTGTCTTGGTTTAAATTTTAAAAGTTATTGTCTCTTAATGTTTTAAAGTTAATGTTTGATTTCTTTCATTGAAATGCAAGAGTTGGAATATTTCAGTAGTGTTTTGTTGTGGTTTACCTTGTCACAGTTACATTCTCTTGATTTTTCAAAGTTCATTTTGGATTTCGATCGTTGAAATGCAAGAGTTGGAATATTTCAGTAGTGTTTTGTTGTGGTTTACCATATCACAGTTACATTCTCTTGATTTTTCAAAGTTCATTTGGTATTTCTTTCGTTGAAATGCAAGAGTTGGAATATTTCAGTAGTGTTTTGTTATGGTTTACCTTGTCACAGTTACATTCTCTTGATTTTTCAAAGTTCATTTTGGATTTCTTTCATTGAAATTCAAGAGTTTGAATATTTCAGTAGTGTTTTCTCGTGGTTTACCTTACCTTGTCACAGTTACGTTCTCTTGATTTTTCACAGTTCATTTTAGATTTTTGTCATTGAAATCCAAACTTTGGAAATAATTCAGTAGGGTTTTTTTATGGTTAACAATGCGATAGCTGCATTCTATAGATATTTCAAAGTTCATTTCGTCTTTCTTTCTTTGAAATGTAAGAGTCGGATTATTTAGGTAGTGTTTTGTTGTAGTTTACATTTTCACAGTTACATTCTATTGATTTTCAAAGTTAATTTGGAATTTTTTTGTTGAAATCCAAGAGTTGAAATATTTCAGTAGTGTTTTGCTATGGTTTACCTTGTCACAGTTACATTTCCTTGACTTTTCAAACCTCATTTTTGATTTTTTTCGTTGAAATACATGATTTGGAATATTTCAGTAATGATTTGTCGTGGTTTACCTTGTCACAGTTACATTCTCTTGATGTTTCAAATTTCATTTTAGATTTCTTTCGTTGAAATGCAAGAGTTGGAATATTTCAGTAGTGGTTTGTCATGGTTTACCTTGTCACAGTTACATTCTCTTGATTTTTCAAAGTTCATTTTGGATTTCTTTCATTGAAATGCAAGAGTTGGAATATTTCAGTAGTGTTTTATAGTGCTTTACCTTGTCACACTTACATTCTCTTGATTTTTCAAAATTCATTTTTGATTTCTTTCATTGAAATGCAAGAGTTGGAATATTTCAGTAGTGTTTTGTCATGGCTTACCTTGTCACACTTGCATTCTCTTGATTTTTCAAAATTCATTTTGGATTTCTTTCATTGAAATGAAAGAGTTGGAATATTTCAGTAGTGTTTTGTCTTGGTTTACCTTGTCACAGTTAATTTCTCTTGATTTTTAAAAGTTAATTTTGGATTTCTTTCGTTGAAATGCAAGAGTTGGAATATTTCAGTAGTGTTTTGTTGTGGTTTACCTTCTCATAATTACATTATCTTGATTTTTCAAAGTTCATTTTAGATTTCTTTTGTTGAAATGCAAGAATTAGAATATTTCAGTAGTTTTTTGTCGTGGTTTACCTTGTCACAGTTACATTCTCATGATTTTTCAAAGTTCATTTTGAATTTCTTTCATTTAAATGCAAGAGTTGGAATATTTCAGTAGTGTTTTGCTGTGGTTTACCTTGTCACAATTACATACTCTTGATTTTTCAAAGTTTATTTTGGATTTCTTTCATTGAAATGCAGGAGTTGAAATATTTCAGTAGCGTTTTGTTGTGCTTTACCTTGTCACAGTTACATTCTCTTGATTTTTCAAAGTTCATTTTGAATTTCTTTCATTGAAATGCAAGAGATGGAATACTTCAGTAGTGTTTTGTTATGGTTCAACATGTCACAGTTGCATTCTCCTGATTATTCGAAGTTCATTTTTAATTTCTTTTATTGAAATGCAAGAGTTGGAATATTTCAGTAGGGTTTTGTCGTGGTTTACCATGTCAAAGTTACATTCTCTTGCTTTTTCAAAGTTCATTTGGAATTTCTTTCTTTGAAATTCAAGAGTTGGAATATTTCAGTAGTGTTTTGTGATGGTTCACCTTGTCACCGTTACATTCTCCTGACTTTTCAAAGTTAATTTGTAATTTCTTTCGTTGAAATGCAAGAGTTGGAATATGTCAGTAGTGTTGTGTCGTGTTTTACTTCATGCCAGTTACATTTTAATCATAATCCAAAGTTCATTTTGGAATTCTATCATTGAAATTCAAGAGTTCGAATATTTAAAGGATAGTTTTGTCGTGGTTTATCTTACACGCCTTACCGACTCTTGACTTGTCAAATTTCATTTCGTATTTTTTTCGCTGAAATGAAGGATTTTAAGTGTTTCTTCAAGTACTGTATTGGGCATATTAAGTCACAGAAAAATTCTCTTTATTCTTAAAAGTTCGTTTGGAATTCCTATCGTTGTAAAGAATGATTTGGAATATCTAATTTGTTCTCTGTTATGTTTCACATCTTAACCGTTATATTCGCCTGACTTTTATTTGTTCATTTCGAATTTTTTTCGTTGAAATGCAAGAGTTGGAATATTTCAGTGGTGTTTTGTCGTGGTTTAGCTTGTTACACTTTCATTCTTTTGATTTTTCAAAGTACATTTTGGATTTCTTCTATTGAAATGCAACAGTTGGAATATTTCAGTAGTGTTTTGTTGTGGTTTACCATGTCAAAGTAACATTCTCTTGCTTTTTCAAAGTTCATTTGGAATTTCTTTTGTTGAAATGCAAGAGTTGGAATATTTCAGTAGTGTTTTGTCGTGGTTTACCTTGTCACAGTTACATACTCTTGATTTTTTCATTGAAATGCAGGAGTTGAAATATTTCAGTAGCGTTTTGTTGTGCTTTACCTTGTCACAGCTACATTCACTTGATTTTTCAAAGTTCATTTTGGATTTTTTTCATTGAAATGCAAGAGTTGGAATATTTCAGTAGTGTTTTGTCATAGTATACCAAGTCAGAGTTACATTCTCTTAATTTTTCAATGATAATTTTTTATTTCTATAGTTTAAATGCAAGAGATGGAATATTTCAGTAGTATTTTGTTGTGGTTTAAATTGTAGAAGTTAAATTATCTGGATTTTTAATAGTTAATTTTTAATTTTTTTTTTTATGAAAGAGTTGGAATATTTCAGTAGTGTTTTGTAGTGGTTTACCTTGTCACAGTTACATTCTATTGATTTTTCAAAGTTCATTTTGGATTTCTTTAATTGAAATACAAGAGTTGGAATATTTCAGTAGTGTTTGTCGTGGTTTACCCTGTCTCAGTTACTTTCTATTGATTTTTAAAATTTAATTTTGGATTTCTTTCATGTAAATGCCAGAGTTGGAATATTTCAGTAGTTTTTTGTTATGCTTTACCTTGTCAAAGGTGCATTCTCTTGATGTTTAAAGTTCATTTTGGATTTCTATCGTTGAAATTCATGAGTTGGAATATTTAAGTAGTGTTTCGTTGTGGTTTACCATATCACAGTTACATTCTTATGATTTTTCAAAGTTCATTTGGAATTTCTTTCGTTGAAATACAATAGCTGGAATTTTTTAGATGTGCTTTGTCGTGGTTTACCTTGTTAAGGTCTGAATTTCATGATTTTTTTCAAAGTTCATTTTTGATCTCTTTCACTGAAAATCAAGAGTTTTAATATTTAATTAGTATTTTGTCTTGGTTTAACATGACAAACTGACATTCTATTTGTTTTTCTGAGTTCATTTGGGATTTATTTCATTGAAATGCAAAAGTTGGAATATTTCAGTAGTGTATTGTTGTGGTTTACCTTGTCACATTTACATTCTCTTGATTTTTCAAAGTTCATTTTGAGTTTCTTTCGTTGAAATGTAAGAGTTGGAATATTTCAGTAGTGTTTTGTTGTGGTTTACGTTGTCACAGTTACATTCTCTTGATTTTTCAAATTTAATTTGGAATTTCTATCTTTGAAATCAAAGAGTTGAAATATTTCAGTAGTGTTTTGCTATGGTTTACCTAGTCACAGTTACATTCCCTTGACTTTTAAAAGCTCATTTTTGATTTTTTTATTTGAAATACATGACTTGGACTATTTCAGTAGTGTTTTGTAGTGGTTTACATTGTAACAGATACATTCTCTTAATTTTTCAATTTTAATTTTAGATTTCTTTCGTTGAAATTCAAGAGTTGGAATATTTCAGTAGTGTTTTGTCGTGGTTTACCTTGTCACAGTTACATTCTCTTGATTTTTCAAAGTTCATTTTGGATTTTTTTCATTGAAATGTAAGAGTTGGAATATTTCAGTAGTGTTTTGTAGTGCTTTACCTTGTCACATTTACATTTTCTTGATTTTTCAAAATTTATTTTGGATTTATTTCATTTAAATGCAAGAGTTGGGATATTTCAGTAGTGTTTTTTCATGGTTTACCTTGTCACACTTACATTCTCTTGATTTTTCAAAGTTCATTTTGGATTTCTTTCATTGAAATGCAAGAGTTGGAATATTTCAGAAGTGTTTTGTCGTGGTTTACCTTGTCACAGTTAATTTCTCTTGATTTTTAAAAGTTCATTTTGGATTTCTTTCGTTGAAATGCAAGAGTTGGAATATTTCAGTAGTGTTTTGTTGTGGTTTACCTTCTCATAATTACATTATCTTGATTTTTCAAAGTTCATTTTAGATTTCTTTTGTTGAAATGCAAGAATTAGAATATTTCAGTAGTTTTTTGTCGTGGTTTACCTTGTCACAGTTACATTCTCATGATTTTTCAAAGTTCATTTTGAATTTCTTTCATTTAAATGCAAGAGTTGGAATATTTCTGTAGTGTTTTGCTGTGCTTTACCTTGTCACAATTACATTCTCTTGATTTTTTAAAGTTCATTTTGGATTTCTTTCGTTGAAATGCAAGAGTTGAAATATTTCAGTAGTGTTTTGTTATGGTTTACCTTGGCACACTTACATTCTCTTGATTTTTCAAAGTTCATTTTGGATTTGTTTCATTGAAATGCAAGAGTTGGAATATTTCAGTAGTGTTCTGTCATGTTTTACGATTTCAGAGTTACATTATCTTGATTTTTTAATCTTGATGGTGGATTTCTTTAATTTAAATGAAAGAGTTGGAATATTTCATTAGTGTTTTTTCTTGGTTTGCACGGTCACTGTTACAAACTCTTGATTTTTAGAATTCCATTTTGAACTTCTTTTGTTGAAACGCAATAGTTGGAATATTTCAATAGTGTTTCTTCGTGGTTTACCTTGTCACACTTACATTCTCTTGATTTTTTCAAAGTTCATTTTGGAATTTCTTTCATTGAAATGCAAGAGTTGGAATATTTCAGTAGTGTTTTGTTGTGGTTTACCTTCTCACACTTTCATTCTTTTGATTTTTCAAAGTTCTTTTTGGATTTCTTTTGTTGAAATGCAAGAGTTGGAATATTTCAGTAGGGTTTTGTTGTGGTTTGCCATGTCACAGTAACATTCTCTTGATTTTTCAAAATTTCTTAGGGATTTTTTTTGTTGAAAACCTAGAGTACAAATATTTCAGTAGTGTTTTGTTTGAGTTGTCCTTGTCACTGTTACATTATTTTTTTTTTTAAAAGTCCATTCTGGATTTCTTTAACTGTAATGAAATAGTTTGACTATTTAAGTAGTGTTTTTCCGTGGTTTACCTTGTTACACTTTCATTCTTTTGATTTTTCAAAGTACATTTTGGATTTCTTCTATTGAAATGCAACAGTTGGAATATTTCAGTAGTGTTTTGTTGTGGTTTACCATGTCAAAGTTACATTCTCTTGATTTTTAAAAGTTCATTTGGAATTTTTTTTGTTGAAATGCAAGAGTTGGAATATTTCAGTTGTGTTTTGTTGGGGTTTACCTTGTCACAGTTACATTCTCTTGATTTTTCAAAGTTAATATTGTAATTCTTTCGTTTAAATGCAAGAGTTGAATTAATTTAGGAGTGTTTTGTCGTGTTTTACCATGTAACAATTACAATCTCTTGATTTTTAAAATTTTATTTAAGATTTCTTTAATTTAAAAGAAGTAGATGGAATGTTTAAGAAGCTTTTTGACGTGGTTTATATTGTCACAGTTACATTCTCTTTATTTTTCAAAGTTCATTTGGAATTTCTTTCGTTGAAATGCAAGAGTTGAAATATTTCAGTAGTGTTTGTTATGGTTTACCTTGGCACACTTACGTTCTCTTGATTTTTGAAAGTTCATTTTGGATTTCTTTCATTGAAATGCAAGAGTTTGAATATTTCAGTAGTGTTTTGTTGTGGTTTACCTTGTCACAGTTACATTCTCTTGATTTTTCAAAGTTCATTTTGGATTTCTTTCGTTGAAATGCAAGAGTTGGAATATTTCAGCAGTGTTTTGTTGTGCTTTACCTTGTCAAAGCTACATTCTCTTGATTTTAAAAAGTTAATTTTGGATATCTTTCGTTGAAATGCAAGAGTTGGAATATTTCAGTAGTGTTTTGTCGTGGTTTACCTTGTCACAGTTACATTTTCTTGATTTTTCAAAGTTCATTTTGGATTTCTTTTGTTGAAATGCAAGAGTTGGAATATTTCAGTAGCGTTTTGTTATGGTTTACCTTGTCACAGTTACATTCTCGTGATTTTTCAAAGTTTATTTTTGAATTTCTTTCGTTGAAATGCAAGAGTTTTGTTGCAAGTAGAAATGCAAGTAGTGTTTTGTTGTGGTTTACCATTTCAAAGTTAAATTCTATTGCTTTTTCAAAGTTCATTTGGGATTTCTTTTGTTGAAATGCAAGAGTTGGAATATTTCAGTAGCGTTTTGTTATGGTTTACCTTGTCACAGTTACATTCTCGTGATTTTTCAAAGTTCATTTTGAATTTCTTTCGTTGAAATGCAAGAGTTAGAATATTTCAGTAGTGTTTTGTCGTGGTTTACCTCGTCACAGTTACATTTTTTGGTTTTTTCAAATTTCATTTTGGATTTCTGTCGTTGAAATGCAACAGTTGAAATATTTTTGCAGCGTTCTGTTCTGGTTTACGATGGGGAACTTACCTTATCTTTATTCTTCAATGTTAATTTTTAATTTCTCTCATTGAAATTCAAGAGTTGGAATATTTCAAAAGTGTTTTGTTGTGGTTTACCTTGTCACAGTTACATTCTCTTGATTTTTCAAAGTTCATTTGGAATTTCTTTCGTTGAAATGCAAGAATTGGAATATTTCAGTAGTGTTTTGCTATGGTTTACCTTGTTACAGTTACATTCTCTTGATTTTTCAAAGTTTATTTTGGATTTGTTTCGTTGAAATGCAAGAGTTGGAATATTTCAGTAGTGTTTTGTTGTGGTTTACCTTGTCAAACTTACTTTCTCTTGATTTTTCAAAGTTCATTTCGGATTTCTTTCGTTGAAATGCAAGAGTTGGAATATTTCAGTAGTGTTTTGTTGTGGTTTACCTTGTCACAGTTACATTCTCTTAATTTTTCAAAGTTCATTTGGAATTTCTTTCGTTGAAATACAAGAGTTGGAATATTTCAGTAGTGTTTTGTTATTTTTTACATTGGCACACTTACATTCTCTTGATTTTTCAAAGTTCATTTTTGGATTTCTTTCGTTGAAATGCAAGTTGAAATATTTCAGTAGTGTTTTGTTATGGTTTATCTTGGCACACTTACGTTCTCTTGATTTTTGAAGTTCATTTTGGATTTATTTCATTGAAATGCAAGAGTTGGAATATTTCAGTAGTGTTTTGTTGTGGTTTACCTTGTCACACTTACATTTTCTTGATTTTTCAAAGTTCATTTTGGATTTCTATCGTTGAAATGCAAGAGTTGGAATATTTCAGTAGTGTTTTGTTGTGCTTTACCTTGTCACAGCAACATTCTCTTGATTTTTAAAAGTTAATTTTGGATATCTTTCGTTGAAATGCAAGAGTTGGAATATTTCAGTATTGTTTTGTCGCGGTTTAACTAGACACTATTGAGTTCTCTTGATTTTTCAAAATTCATTTTGAATTTCTTTCATAGAAATGTAAGAGTTAGACTATTTCAGAAGTGCTCTCTTATGGTTCTCCTTTTCACAGTTACATTCTCTAGATTTTTCATAGTTCATTTTTGATTTCTTTCGTTGAAATGAAAGAGTTGGAATATTTCAGTAGTGTTTTGTTGTGGTTTACCATTTCACAGTTACATTCTCTTGCTTTTTCAAAGTTCATTTGGTATTTCTATCGTTGAAATGAAAGATTTGGAATACTTTATTAGTGTTCTGCGATTTCTGACATTTTTACCCTTGAATACTATTTACTTTTCATATTTCATTTTGTATTTCTTTTCTTCAAATGAAAGAGTTGGATTATTTCAGCACTTTTTCTTCGTGGTTAACCCTTTCAAAGTTATATTATATTGATTTTTCAAAGTTCATTTTGGAATTTCTTTCGTTGAAATGCAAGATTTGGAATATTTCAGTAGTGTTTTGTCGTGGTTTACCTTGTCACTGTTACATTCTATTGATTTTTCAAAGTTTATTGTGGATTTCTTTCGTTGAAATGCAAGAACTGGAATATTTCAGTAGTGTTTTGTTATGGTTTATATTGGCACACTTACATTCTCTTGATTTTTCAAAGTTCATTTTTGGATTTCTTTCGTTGAAATGCAAGAGTTGGAATATTTCAGTAGTGTTTTGTTATGGTTAACCTTGGTACAGTTACATTCTCTTGATTTTTAAGAGTTCATTTTGGATTTCTTTCACTGAAATACAGGAATTAGAAAATTTAATTAGTGTTTTGTCATGGTTTACCTTGTCACAGTTATCTTCTCATGATTTTTCAAAGTTCATTTTGGATTTCTTTCATTGAAATGCAAGAGTTTGAATATTTCAGTAGTGTTTTGTTGTGGTTTACCTTCTCACAGTTAAATTCACTTGATTTTTCAAAGTTCATTTTGGATTTCATTCGTTGAAATGCAAGAGTTGGAATATTTCAGTAGTGTTTTGTCGTGGTTTACCTTGTCACACTTACATTCTCTTGATTTTTTCAAAGTTCATTTTGGAATTTCTTTCGTTGAAATGCAAGAGTTGGAATATTTCAGTAGTGTTTTTTAGTGCTTTAACTTGTCACAATTACATTCTCTTGATTTTTCAAAGTTCATTTTGGATTTCTTTCATTGAAATGTAAAAACTGGAATATTTCAGTAGCGCTATGTCATGGTTTACCTTGTTAAACATACATTCTCCTGATTTTTCAAAGTTCATTTTGGATTTCTTTTATTGAAATACAAGAGTTGGAATATTTCAGTGGTGTTGTGTTGTGCTTTACCTTGTCACACTTACATTCTCTTGATTTTTCCAAAGTTCATTTTGGATTTCTTTCATTGAAATGCAAGAGTTGGAATATTTCAATAGTTTTTTGTCGTGGTTTACCTTGCCACACTTACATTCTCTTGATTTTTCAAAGATCGTTTTGGTTTACTTTCGTGGAAATGTAAGAGTTGGAATATTTCAGTAGTGTTTTGTCATGATTTACCTTGTCACGGTTAAATTCTCTTGATTTTTCAAAGTTTATTTGGATTTCTTTCATTGAAATGCAAGAGTTGGAATATTTCAGTATTTTTTTGTCGTGGTTTACCTTGTAACACTTAAATTCTCTTGATTTTTCAAAGTTCATTTTGGATTTCTTTCGTTAAAATGCAAGAGTTGGAATATTCCAGTAGTGCTTTGTCATCGTTGTCCTTGTCATGATTACATTCTCTTGATTTTTCAAAGTTCATTTGGGACTTCTTTCATTGAAATGCAAGAGTTGGAATATTTCAATAGTGTTTTGTCGTGGTTTACCTTGTCACTGTTACATTCTCTTGATTTTTCAAAGTTCATTTTGAATTTCTTTCGTTGAAATGCAAGAGTTGGAATATTTCACTAGTGTTTCGTCGTGGTTTACCTTGTCACACTTACATTCTCTTGATTTTTTCAATGTTCATTTTGGAATTTTGTTCATGGAAATGAAAGAGTTGGAATATTATAGTAGTGTTTTGTTGTGGTTTACCTTATCACAGTCACATTCTCATGATTATTCGAAGTTAATTTTCGATTTCTTTCGCTGAAATGCAAGAGTTGGAATATTTCAGTTGTGTTTTGTTGTGCTTTACCTTGTCACAGCTACATTCTCTTGATTTTTCAAAGTTAATTTTGGATATCTTTCGTTGAAAAGCAAGAGTTGGAAAATTTCAGTAGTGTTTTGTTATGGTTTAGCTTGTCACAGTTACATTTTCTTGATTTTTCAAAGTTCATTTTGGATTTCTTTCATTGAAATGCAAGAGTTGGAATATTTCAGTTGTGTTTTGTTGTGGTTTACCATCTCAAAGTTATATTCTCTTGGTTTTTCAAAGTTCATTTGGAATTTCTTTCGTTGAAATGCAAGAGTTGGATTATTTCAGTAGTGTTTTGTTGTAGTTTACCTTGTCACAGTTACATTCTTTTGATTTTTCAAAGTTCATTTTGAATTTCTTTCGTTGAAATGTAAGAGTTGGAATATTTCGGTAGTGTTTTTTTGTGGTTTACCTTGTCACATTTACATTCTCTTAATTTTTCAAAGTTCATTTTGGATTTTTTTCATTGAAATGCAAGAGTTGGAATATTTCAGTAGTGATTTGTTGTGATTTACTATTTCACAGTTACATTCTCTTGATTTGTCAAAGTTCATTTTGTATTTATTTCGTTTAAATGCAAGAGTTGGAATATTTCAGTTGTGTTTTGTTATGGTTTACCTTTTCACCGTTACATTTTCTTGATTTTTCAAAGTTCTTTTTGAATTTCTTTCGTTGAAATGCAAGAGTTGGAATATTTCAGTAGTGTTTTGTCGTGGTTTAGCTTGTTACACTTTCATTCTTTTGATTTTTCAAAGTTCATTTTGGATTTCTTTTGTTGAAATGCAAGAGTTGGAATATTTCAGTAGTGTTTTGTTGTGGTTTACCATATCAAAGTTACATTCTCTTTATTTTTCAAAGTTAATTTTTGGAATTTCTTTCCTTGAAATGCAAGAGTTGGAATATTTCAGTAGTGTTTTGTTATAGTTTACCTTGTCACAGTTACATTCTCTTGATTTTTCAAAGTTCATTTTGAATTTCTTTCATTGAAATGCAAGAGTTGGATTATTTCAGTAGTGTTTTGTCGTGGTTTACCTTGTCACAGTTACATTCTCTTGATTTTTCAAAGTTCATTTTGGATTTCCTTAATTGAAATGCAAGAGTTGGAATATTTCAGTAGTGTTTTGTTGTGGTTTACCTTGTCACAGTTACAATCTCTTGATTTTTCAAAGTTAATTTGGAATTCCTTTCGTTGAAATGCAAGAGTTGGAATATTTCAGTAGTGTTTTGTTATTTTTTAAATTGGCACACTTACATTCTCTTGATTTTTCAAAGTTCCTTTTTGGATTTCTTTCATTGAAACGCAAGAGTTGGAATATTTCAGTAGTGATTTGTTATGGTTTTCCTTGTCACTGTTACATTCTCTTGATTTTCCAAATTTCATTTTGGATTTCTTTTGTTGAAATGAAAGAGTTGGAATATTTCAGTAGTGTTTTGATGTGGTTTACATTGTCACAGTTACATTTTCTTGATTTTTCAAAGTTCATTTGGAATTCCTTTCGTTGAAATGCAAGAGTTGGAATATTTCAGTAGTGTTTTGTTATTTTTTACATTGGCACACTTACATTCGCATGATTTTTCAAAGTTCATTTTGGATTTCTTTCGTTGAAATGCAAGAGTTGGAATATTTCAGTAGTGTTTTGTTGTGCTTTACCTTGTCACAGCTACATTCTCTTGATTTTTCAAAGTTAATTGTGGATATCTTTCGTTGAAATGCAAGAGTTGGAATATTTCAGTAGTGTTTTGTCGTGGTTTACCTTGTCTCATTTTCATTCTCTTGATTTTTCAAAGTACATTTTGGATTTCTTTCGTTGAAATGCAACAGTTGGAATATTTCAGTAGTGTTTTGTCATGGTTTGCCTTGTCACAGTTACATTCTCTTGATTTTTCAAAGTTCATTTGGAATTTCTTTTGTTGAAATGCAAGAGTTGGAATATTTCAGTAGTGTTTTGTTATGGTTTACCATGTCACAATTACATTCTCGTAATTTTTCAAAG